>NC_056727.1:875273072-875520572 GCF_019279795.1 Protopterus annectens
CTATCACATGTCTATGCAGTTATCGGACGCACCACATAGGTTACATGTTGAGGAGCCCTCCAAATGTTTATGTAATGGTGAGTGACATTTACAACAGTGATATGGTAGCTATATGGTAGGTGTAGTACACGTGCCTGTCTGCATGAACATGTGTTGTCGTCAACACAGCCACACTCTCTCAGGGACCCACACACATTGACACACTTGGCAGGGTCAGGAATAGATCTCATCATGAGTTAGATTGCCATAATACAGTACTGTGCAGGTATCACATGCACCACAGGGGTTATCCGGAGGTTATATGGGCAAAGGGTATGTGGAGGTGTCTGACATCAGACAGCATGCTTCAGTATGCCAATGGGGGTTGTAGTGACTGTGAATGTGGTCAAAGGCATCATACATCACACACACAGACACAGGGTGCCAGTACTGACATGGATGGGTGCATTGCTTCATGGGTGTGTAGTGGTCGACTGTGCCAGACGGCTATACAAGGCTAGGTGATGGATATACCTTGGCATCAGGCTACATGACAATGGTCTGCAGTGTGGCTCAGGGGTGTAGTGTCTGGATTAGCTCACACAGGTGGATATTGTATTCACCATTTAGTCACCTGGGTAACTATTGTGTGTTTCCATTGCTGTTCATTAGTTGCCATGTATGTGTTCCTTAGTCCATGACATGGACAGTGTCTGGGATGTGCACATGTCCCACATGCATGTACAGTGACATGTGGAACTGTACCTGGGGTGTCTGGCCCATGTGGTGCACACAGATGGTTATCATCAGATGTGCCAATCCTGGCCTCATGTGATGGGAACTGTTAATGTACAGCAGGTTGACCCTGCCCCTACATTGATAGCATGATATACAGGTATTCCCTGGTGTCAGTGGCATCTGTCCATACAGGGCATGTGTTTAAGACATGTTATGTCCTTTGTGGGTCACATTTGATGGCACCACAGGTGTTGCTGGTGTCCACTGGGGAACATAGGGAAGGTGCACTGTCTGCAGGTATGCACCTATTGGACTGATGGACAGTGTACAATGCACTCTGTAGCCCACTGCAATCACACCATGGTTACTATCAGTGGGCAATATGTAGGGTACTACCAACATAGCGGTTGTTGCCTAGGTATGTGTGTTTGTGTATGAGACATGGGTTGAGAGTGTTCTCTGAGTAATACAAGGGTTGCTAACTTTGTTCACCAGGCCTTGATGTCACATGTAGGGGTATGGATTTGAACTCCAGCCTCTTGGCTATTTCACATCTGTTATCCCTGTAAGGTGGACATTATGACATATACTAGGGCCACCATATAAGAAATTTGCAAAACACGCTCCACAATGAGTCCAGTTGTTACAGACTCACATCCCCCTCCACACAGGATACAAATGACATCAACAGAAACACACACACACACACCTGCCATGTCTGGGATTAGAACTCCTTTCTAACTAGTTTATGACACTACAGCAGTACACAGTTATAGAATGTGCCGTGGAGATTACTGGGCTACACATTCCCCAAAGGTGTATTTAACAGTGAATGACATCAGCAGGCTTGCCAAAGTAGGGCATTTGAATTGTAGTGAGTGTGACTAGCCTAAAAAAGCATTGTTCCCTACACAGACAAAGAAACACACACACAAACATCCACACCTGCCATGTGTGGGGATAAAACACCTACCAGAGTTCTACATCACACTACAGCATTACGCTGTTATAGGATGCACTGCAGAGATCACTGGAGTACTCTTTCCCCAAAGGTGTATTTCATAGTGAATGACATCAGCAGGCTTGCCAAAGTAGGGCATTTGAATTGTTGTGAGTGTTACTAGCCTAAAAAGCATTGCTCCCTACACAGACAGAGAGACACACACACACAGTTGCCATGTCTGGGATTAAAACTCCTATCTAACTAGTTTATCAGACTACGCAGTTATAGGACACACCACAGAGATTACTGGGCTACACCTTTCCCAGAGGTGTCTTTCACAGTGAATGACAGCAGCAACCTTGCCAAAGTAGGGCATTTGAATTGTAGTAAGTTTGACTAGCTTAAAAAGCATTATTTTCTACACAGACAGAGACACACACACATAAAGTTGCCATGTCTGGGATTAGAACTCCTACCTAACTAATTTATAACACTACAGCAGTACGCAGTTATAGGACAAGTCATGGAGATTACTGGGTTACACCTTTCCCAAAGGTGTATTTCAAAGTGGATGACCTCAGCAGGCTTGTCATAGTAGGGCTATGGGGAGGGGAATGTGTGTGCATGGGCCATAACCCATTAATTTAGAGGTTGACAAACCACATGCGGGCACATGCAGGGTTATATTCAGCACATACGTGTATACAGCTGCTAGATGACTACTTCCTTGTACAGTCATGTTGAACAGCTAGCACTTGCCCCACATAGTCTGTAATGCTGATGGATACCTGTGGCTAATGTCTACAATGAGAGACATTTAGACCTCATGTGGTTGTAGCCATTTGGCTGTGTGCTGGGTGGGACAGGCCTCATAATGGATGGCTCCTTGTCATAATCACTCTCTTCCACACACCTATGTACGTCTACTTTTGGCTTATTATAGTGTGTTGTCCTTGGATATATGTCTGTATTCCTATCCATTGTGTGTGCAAAAATGACTGGTGCATACTGAGGAGTGTATGCACTAACATCTGCAACTGCCAAATATGCATGGTCCACGTTGTTTGCAGACATGGGCTTCATTTGTTTAAGTGTGTGAACATGCCCAGTATGCCCTTCTGTATTGAATGTGTGGATCGATTTCAGGTAGTTTGTACTTCAGTGCAGACCTTTGTGCTGTACACCTACAGGTAGCAAACTGTTTCTGCAGGGTATCCATTGATCATTTGGAAATATGGGGACAAACTGTGCAGGGGATAGTGTGTACTATACATGATTGTGTTTGTGCTGCTTCAGCTACATGGTACTGCTGTTAGCAGAGATATTCAGATATGTGTACTGTTATACACTGTGATGTTTTCTGTCCTCATGTACTGTCAGGTGGACATTTTTGCTCACAGTGATGTCTTGGGGGACAAGGGTGACTGCAGCTGTGTCTGGTATTGTGGGCAAACACCTACATATTCATGGTAAGTTATGCCATTCTGGAGGGGGAGCTGCAGGCACCTGCTACTGCTAGCATGTGTTATACTGGTGGGAATTGTCTTTGGCACTGCAGTTCTGATGACTTCGCCCTATCATCAGCAGTAGTGGGCAATGGCCACCAGGTCATACTGACAACTCTCACACTATATGAAACACATACCAACCTAACACACACATACCTGCATATTTTTGTGCAAATGCTGCAATCTATCCTGCTACCTTAGCCAAATCTGGGTATCTGTGCTCCACTGGTATTATACCTATACATACATGTTACTACATGTCTACATAGGGTTGTGGGGGGCACACCTGACTGTTTCTACATTTCTACACAGAATTGGGGGCCACACCTGACTATTTCTACATCTCTGCACAGGATTGGGGGGGCACACCTGACTGTTTCTACATTTCTACACAGGATTGGGGGGCACACCTGACTGTTACTACATTTCTACATAGGATGGGGAGGCGCATACCTGACTGTTTCTACATTTCTACACAGACATGGGGGGCACACCTGACTGTTTCTACATGTCTTCACAGGATTGGGGGGGCACACCTGACTGTTTCTACATTTCTACATACGATGGGGGGCACACCTGACATTTTTACACATTTGCTATTACTGTACTGGTATGTCAGGTACTCCATTTCATTCTGTATTCTAACCTATCATGCTGACTAGAGGCATATCAGTGTACCACAGGTCTTAGGTTTTATTGGCCTACATATTAGTTTCTGACTTCCTACCCTTCAGAACTAACATCCCACTGCCTGACCTGATGTAGTCTGTCTGTGTAAGCCGGGGGTGTGCTTACCCATAGGCATCAATCAGAGGCCATAGCACAGCCTTTGTTTGTGTTTGTCTACACCTGTCCTGCTGGCTGAGACTGTTGTTGGGTATGTGAACCTCCCTGACTGGCATGTGTGAGTCATATGGACACACATGTGGCCCAGCACATTTCCTTCAGTATGTTTTGTCACCCTGTGTAGTACTGGCTACTATGGTGACACCCGTATTTGTTACAGATGTCATGGTGCCACTGTTGGTGTCTACTATCTGCTGGCATCCTATTCAGCCACCCGATTCCCTTGCATGCTCACATCCATACCATAGATACAAGTGACAAGTGACTGCACATACTACTCCAATCAGCAATCAGTAGGGGAGTGACTTACCTTGTGGGTGTGCCAGTACTGAGAATGATGCTGAGGGCTGCCTATGTCGGATGCACATAGTACACTCCCTATGCATGGTTGAGCACAGGTAGTGTCATGTTTGGCATACCTTTTACTGTATGTGCGAGTCAGAGAGAGGTGTTAATCCCTGGGTCCTCACTGTGTCAGTGTATGTGCTATGTGTTGCCTCTTTGCCAAGGCCATGGCATACTAGGCATGCCTCCATCTGCCTACTGGGGCAGGCTCAGGTTGTTCCACCTCTGAGTCACTCTGTGCAGGCCTTGGCATAGGTGGAGAGCTCTGTGGCCCTGCCCCATGCTGTTCCTGCTGCAACTGTTTCCACAGGATCATATTGTGTACCATGGAACATACGATGACAATTTGGGTACATGTAGCTGGTGAATACTGCAAGGCTCCACCAGATGTGTCCAGGCACCAGAACCATGACTTGAGCATCCCAAACACATGCTGTATTATGATTCTGGTGTGCGGGGGCCACATTATGGCATTCTTGTTCAGGTGTGTGTGCATTTCTGATGGGTGTCATTAACCACGGCTCCAGTGTGTAACCAGCATCCCCCACTAGATGACCGTATGGGGTGTCCCCATTGGCAAATCTCTGGTACAGCTGCATCAGATGCCAGATGTGGGACTCGTGATAACTTCCAGGGCAGCCAGCACACACATTCATTATAATGTTGTGGGCATCGCACATGACCTGGCAGTTGATGGAGGGGAAGCCCTTGTGGTTGATGTAGACCCAACACCGCTCACCAAGTGGTGCTTTGATGTGTATGTGTGTGCAATCTATAGCACCCACTACCTCAGGGTATTCTGGAAGAGACACATATTGCTGGCCAACACCTCACGGGTGTTGAGGAAATATACATGCTCACTGGCATGTGCTGACATGGCATCCAGGAACTGGTGGAATACTTTGGATGCTGATGCCTGTGAGATCCCCATGAAATCCCCAGTTGGGCTTTGGTAGGTACCTTTGGCTAGTATTCCTAGGTCCACACATACCTTGGTATCCACTAAGATGGGTTCCCCTCTGTTAGTTCTGTGTGTCAGGTGTGGCCAGCACAGCTCAAGAGTTGGCTGTAGGAGGTCCCTGTCCACCCTATAGCACTCTACTATCTCGAGCTCATGTAGCCCCTGGTAGGTTACCCTGGGTCTGTACACTTTTCTCCGTCTCCTCACTGTGGATTGGTCGACAGCATTCTCATCCTAGCCACCCTCAGCCTCTTCCACATGTTGTTGTATGATAGCTGCTGCAGCCTCTATCATTTTGTTGTTTTGTTTGTTAAATGTTCTCCGTTTGTATACACCGGTGGTGTAGAGTATGGGAAAAACCATAGGGAAAGGTGTTTGCATAGTTTATAGTAGTGCTCTGGGCTGAGGTCATCTGCTGCCTGTGTAATTGGATGATTCTGATACATTTCACCAGCTATGTTAGTTCTCCTAGATTACCTTCCTACTGCTGTTTTCCCTTCCCATTGCCTTCCTGTTTGAGCTTGAGGGAGCGCCGCATAGAGTGCTGAAATGTGCACAGAGGTGCTATTTCCTGGTTTACTTTTTTTTCCTTTAAAACCCGGTGCGTGGCATGCACACCTGCTTAGGCAATGTAAAGAGTGCTAGGCAGCCTCAGACACACCCCTTGCTTAGTTCTGCTAAGCTAAAAGCAAGCCCGAGCCACAGGGCTCCAATCCACTTACAGTATGCCTGACACACCCCCTATGCTGTCAGCTAACTCCTAGGCTTGCACCAAGCTATTCCTGCTCTTACACTGTTGGGTGCTGACTAGCCAGCAGGGGAAATCTGGGATTCAGTATCATTCCCCTCATTTGCATAGGATTGCCTGCTAATACATAGTTACATGTCCCATACTGAGCCTCCCCCATTAGCAACCACTATTCACTGGCCATGTTGTCTTCTGCCTGCCATTGAGTATAATGGCAAAATAGTGATTTTGGTCAGAATGCTTATTTTATGTTTTTTTTCTTATTTTCCCCAATCCCGTTTGCGCACCGCTGCCCTACGATTAAAATGCCATGATCGGCTAAAAAAAATAAAATTTGCTTTTTTTTGCAAGTGTTTTCCATGCCAATGGCTTTATAATTGGCCATTGGCATGCTTTCTACATGATATCCACCCTCTATTTGGAGCTGTCATGGCTCCATTTTGTAATTTGCAGAAATGTACTCTGTTACTGACAGAGTACATTTCTACAGATTACACTACTCCTGCACAGCTGGTTTCCAGCTTCCTGGAAGGCAAATTCACTTCATTTGCATGGATTTCTCCTGCAAATGGGGTAATTTGCATACATGGGCTGAGTCCATGCAGGACTAGTGCAGAAGCACTCGTGCATGCCCCTACAGGTTATTTCTAGATCGCACGGCAGACATATTGCCTGTTGGCGGTCCTGCACTAGTCCTGCACACCGTGCAGGGCTTGCAGAATCTGGGGGTTTGTCTTTTGTGTTTTTCGTTTGGCTGGTGATCAACCAGTAGTATTCAATCACTTGCCACTTGGCATGTTGATTTTTCGATATTTTGATAAGTTAATATATGTATATGTAAGTTGAAATACTATATTAAAAGTTAAATTAATTATTCTTGCACAGAATTCACTGATAAGAGAAGATTAGAGGTAAGAAGAGGAAATGAATATAATATGAGTATATAATATGAGTGTTATATATATATATATATATATATATATATATATATATATATATATATATATATATATATATATCTGTACACACACACACACACACACACACACACACATATATATATATATATATATATATATATATATATATATATATATGGATTCCTGTTACAAGAACAAAAGTTCACTACTTCGAACTTGTAATAGGAAGCCTCACTTCTGCAAAAGTTCACTTTAATGAAAGTGAACTTTTGCGTAAGTGCACTTCACCGAAAACACCACAGCATAGTGGAGGACATAAAAAACAAGCTATGTCCTCCACTATGGTGCAATAGTCATGGACCTTAGGGTTAGGGCATGGGTTAGGGTAAGGGGATAGTTAGTAAAGCTATCCCCTTACCCTAACCCATGACCTAACCCTAAGACTCGTGACTATTGCACCATAGTGGAGGACATTGCTATGTCCTTCACTGCGCTGCAGTTGTCACGGACCTTAGGGTTAGAGCACGGGTCATAGTAAGGGGATAGCCCTACTATCCCCTTACCATGACCCATGCCCTAACCCTAATGTCCGTGAATACTGCACGGAAGTTCAGTACAACACCCGTTTGTTGTACTGAACGTCATGTAAGTGCACTTTCGCTGCAGTGAGCATTCCATGCAGTATTTTGAATTAGTGAAAATTCAATCTAGTGTATGGAACCCATATATAGATAGTCGATTTTATTTCAAGTGTTTTTTAAGAAAATTAATTAATCATATTTTATGACATCAAGAAGCAAGTGATTAATTAGGTTTGTATAAAAAAGGAAGTGAGTAGAGTGTTACTATTTCTGAAGAAGTTCACAAAGAAATAAATGTGAATGAAAGTGCTAATTTGGTGTCCGTATTTTGAAGCCTTTTAGATATACCACTACAGTTTTGTGTTTTCCAGTTTTGCTGTTTTCGATTGTCCTTCATCTAGAGGAATGTAATCATCATTTTCCTTAAAAATAGAATTATAATTTTTGTATGCATAACTTTCTCATGAGAGAAAAGAAAAACTATTGATGAAGCATGATACTGATACTTTGCGAGATACATAAATAGAATTTGCTCAGCAGGTCATTGTGAACAATAAAGCAGATACATTTGTATATTTACTGTACTTTGTACATTCCTGGACATGTGCAGTTATGTTGTTTACTGATTAAAAGAATCTGCTGATATAGTTAAAAGTTTAGTCATGCCCACTGATCACATAATCACTTCCTCTTTCTCTGACATGTGCAGATCATTCTGCAGTATGTGTCTCCACTTTCTTATTATTTATTTTATTTTTTCCATTAAAGTTAACACAAAACTAAACAAATGAAAGAGGAAGATAAACTTTAAAAAAAGCTATAGCATAAAATAACTACTGAGAAATGTGTAATTTGGTATTAAATATCAGAAGAAATGATAAATATGGTTGTGAGCATGCAATTTTTACTTTTTTCCATATCCAGACTTATTTGGAAATATGATACAATACAGATGGAGATAACAAAGGTAGAAAAAAGATAAAGATATGGACAAATGTGAAAAAAGAAAGGGGAACATGACTGAAAGAAAAGGAAAATTAGAGAAAGGAGAAAGAAATGGAAAGGAAAGGAAAAGGAAGAGATAAGAATGGAATGATGTAAGGGAAAATGGAACAAAGGGAAGGAGAATGGAAAGGGAAATAAAATAGTATCCACATGATGTTATAGGTAAATGATTAAAAAATGAAGAAAAAGCAAGACGTAAATGAGAATAGACAAGAAAGAAAAGAACAAAAAATATCAGTGTAACTAATATTCACTGGCATCGTATGTTAAAATATGTAAAACAGAAAAAGTAATTGGAAAAGAATGCCGTGAAAGAAAAAGAAATGAGCAAAGAGAAGAAGGTCAGAAACAAAAATATAAATGAACAGAAGAAAAGAAAATAAAGAAAAAGGACAGGACACAGGAAAGGAGAAAAAGTCTTGGAAATCAAAATCCTTATTCATAATATAATAATAACAAAGTATATATGGATACTCATCTAAACTATGAAGGATTAAGGGTTCTACTATGGGTCATCAAACATCTAATCACAGATAGAATCTGTCAACTCTTTAAATAGGTTAGAAAGATAATTTAGTTTAATTAGGAAATCCTGTCAAACTAAGAATATATATATATATATAGATATATATATATATATATATATATATATAGATATAGATATACCAACTCCATGTTTGAAACAACTTAAAAAGAGAAATTCCCCAAAAAAGGGCATCACTGCCAGCTCATCTCACCATCAATGACTTCATATGGAAGTGCTCCAATCCTTGGCATCTTGTACCTCAGGCAACTAAGGTTCAGGAAGTCAAACTTCATCCACCAGTAGGATTAAGAAGAAACAATGTGTGGGTAAAGGGGGGGGGGCAAAGAAAAAAGGAAGCAATAAAAAAACTGAAAAAAATATGTCTGACACAGCAAAAAGAGTGTTTTGTTACCCTTTTCAGCAACAACCAGTAAGAAACATCAAGAATGTCAGGAAATTTTAGTGCAATATATTACAGTAAATAATAAAATAGACCACTTACAAAGAAAATGTGTCAGATAAAGATAAACTATATATATATATATATATATATATATATATATATATATATATGGTTCCCATTCAGAAGCCTGAAACATCATAAGCCTGAAAATCAAAATCCTGAAACCAAAAGCCTGAAAATTCAGAATCCTGAAAACTCAAAATCCTGAAAGCCCAAAATCCTGAAAGACCAAAATCCTGAAACTCAAAATTCTGAAAACACAAATAATGCTAATATGTCACTATAAAGACACTAATATCTACCAACTGACCCTGACCCTAACCCTAACCCTAAGGTCCACATCAAGACACTCACCTGACCGCACCCTAAACCTAACTCACTTAAACGCCCCTAACCCCAATATTTGTCACTATTGCATACATGCCTAACCTAACCCTAACTCACTTAAACCGCCCCTAACCCTAAAATAAAACCAACTGCACACTTACCTGACCCCAAAGCATGACCTAACACCACAGGGCTAACAATAGCAAAGCCACAATGACATCAGTATGTCTATTTTGTGTTTTCAGGATTTTGAGTTTCAGGATTTTGGTCTTTCAGGATTTTGGGCTTTCAGGATTTTGAGTTTTCAGGATTCTGAATTTTCAGGCTTTTGGTTTCAGGATTTTGATTTTCAGGCTTATGATGTTTCAGGCTTCTGAATGGGAACCATATATATATATATAAAGACAAATGACATCATTTGATACTTCACCTCAGGTAGTTGAATAGATTAGGTAGATAGTGTAGTTTAGTTAGGAAATCCTATCTCAACTAAGAATCCGTATTTATTTTAAATAGTCGTGAAATGCTGTCTAAATTAGGAATCAATAATTTCCAGAGAAGGAACAATGATAAGTAATGCTTTGTAGTGTGTTTGTTTATTTACAGTGTTTTTAAACGTGTCCAGAAATGTATTTAATTTAGTTAAATTGACTTATCTTGCATAACACTGAATACTAGTTAGAAAACAACTTGGATACAAATGTTGTGGTGCATTACTAATATTTTATCTTTAAGAATAAATGGACTGAAAAGTGGCTAGAAAATATGTGGTTTAATTACATATATTACAATAAACAAATCAGTATAATATTTATTCAACTAACTATAGAAATAATGTTTCAAATTATATTACAATCAAACTGGTGCAATTCTACTACAAAAGTAGTAGAATAAGGGAAATAATATTATGAGAAAAGCATGGTAATGCCAAAAATAATATATAAATATGCCAATAAAGAAGTATTGGCTGAGATAGTAGTAATACTGAAATTTCAAGGCTGAATTTTCACTCTTGCAAACATGTACTGGATTTTGACTAAATATGCAAAAATATATCCCAGAATTCTGGTCACCAACATGAAAGTCAGCTTAATTCTAAGTGGAGGAGATTTTTAACTATGTCCAAGATGTAATTCATCCAAATAACTAAGAATAACTACATCAGCTAAAACATGGACCAGTCTAAAAAAAGTAAAAGAGAAAAAATGTCATGAGATGTAGAATTCTAATATCTATATATTTTCATATGGATTTTGACTCAGGCAAGAATAGTTAGAATATTTATATTATGTAAGCTACCTAGAGAGAAATATTTAAAATAATATACTGTCCACTAACAGTCCATAATGCACTTGTTCTTAAAATAACAGTAAACTACAATAACTCATCCACTGTAAACAGAATTTCTTCATAAAAGACCAAATTAAATAATTGACTGATTAGAGAATGAGGCAGAACAATTCCTTCAATAATAAAAAAGATAGTAATATAAATATATTATGGGATCAATTTAAAACATATTTCTGGAAAACATAAGTGCATGGTCTGGCATTAAAATTAAAAAAATGGAATAGTTAACTACTTAATATTCAATATAAGATACAGATTGTCAAGGCAGAAGTACAAAAAGAGAGAACATTTTTAACAGACATGGTAAATGAATTAAATAAAAAATATATAAAAAAACACTTAACTACAAACTACAATGACATTAGAGGTTTTCTTTCCTAATATTCAATGACACTTAAAGGATTACTTAGATTAGCAAACAGATCAAAGACTAAGCCAAACCTCAATCAAACAGAAAACATTAGAAGTTTGTAAAATAAGATGGTAACAGAAAAAAATTACTATTCAGAAAACTTTAAAACACCTCTTGTCACTTATTACTAGGTGGAAGTCATTAGGGGACTTATTAAAAATAACATGAATAAAAACTATCAGCAAAATGTAGAAACACAACAAAAAATAATATCATATATATAAATAAATAAAAAGACTGAAAATAAACACTGTCCAGTGCATGTGGTATAGGTGGGCTGTCATATCTTCACACTGCCCTAGATTACTGAAAATCCTGCAATACTGGGGAGTGGAAGACAGTTGATACCAGAGATGTTCTTTGTATAAAGCCTTAAAGGCACTTACAAAAACGATAAAAAAGAAATGTGGCCAAGGTGGAACTTTAGACATTAGGAATACTGTTTATAACATATCTTAAAGACACTTATAAACAAAAATAGGTTGGAGGAACACTAGACATCATTTATACTCTTCACATCATTGTTTAAAGGCAATAAAAGTAAGTCATACCCACTACCTTACCTCATCAGGTATTAGACTTCTGCACCACCAGTAGACACCAGGAATAGTTGAAATTATATATGGGTTCACTACTAAATATCAAAATACCACAATCCTGAGACACCGAATACCGACACCCAGAATCTCGAGATTGCAGAATCCCGAAAACCATAAATAGAGATTGCCATACAGTGCGGAACAGGAACTTTGCCATTCTCTCCACTGTAGTGTGATCTCAGAATTGGTATATTTAAGTTGCAGGGGGTGTGGGAGAAATGTTATTAATGATGGTTTTGTTTTAGTTTTTTTTTTTTTTTTTTGAGATTCTGGGTGTCTGTATTCAGAGTGTTGGGATTGTGATATTTCGATATTTAGTAGTGAACCTATATATATATATATATATATATATATATATATATATATATATATATATGTGTGTGTGTGTGTGTCTGTGTGTGTATGTAGGTACGGTGAAAGGGTTGAGAAAAGGTTTTCAGTGATGCACTCTTTACACAGGAAGCAGAAACATTAAACCACTATGCTAGCTAATCCATTAGTGCAGTCATTTTTTTTTGTATGTTTTTTTGTTTTTTTTTAATTTAATTAGAAGTATGAATCTCTGATGTCTTTCATGAGCCAATGCTTGCAGCAGTCTACTCAGGCAGTGGGGAGAGGCTTCAGTACAAAGCCAGGAGGAACACTAGATGACACATCAGGAATTATTATAACTTAATAAAACATGTAATGTAACAACAGCTCTAGCATCAATATGCATTCTATGAACACTAATAAGAATGAAATCTAATATCTGCCTTTATTAACTGACTGTGAGGATCTGTGATATATGAGAGTAGGGAGGCATAAATAAAAAGAGACATATGGGATATTGTGGCAACTCAGGGGCAGGTAAGAGGTGTGTGTGTGTGTGTGTGTGTGTGTGTGTGTGTGTGTGTGTGTGTGTGTGTGTGTGTGTAAGAGAGAGAGTGAATGGTGGGGTGTCTGTGCAAAAATTGTGTATGGGACACCAGAGTTAACTTCACAGAAAAGTGTTGATTAGAGCTAGCAGTAGTTAATGCTAATTCAGTGATGTAAATTGGCTGATAATTAGGTTTTTGCTTATTGGATGCTATTGTGTCTGAATTACATTTTATGCATCATGAAAACAGACCATTTTTGCTGTAGCTCTTGCTACCAGCACTGTAGTTGTGTCAGAATCCTCAGGGAAGACTTTATAGGGCAGTGTAGCAGGTAGCACACTCATATTTTTTATGCAGAATGCTGTGAGATCTTTTTCCACACCTGCCAGTTGGACTGCTGAGATTGCATGCAGAATGGGGGGTGCTGCACTCCTTAGTGTGTCTTTTTTTGGATGAGATACTAAACTAAGGTCCCATTTGCTTGAGTTTCTGGTAGCTCAAATGGATGTAAAGTATCCCATGATACCTTTCAAAAAGAGTAGCAGTCCTTTATTTATAAATAAAAATAACTCTTATTTACAAAATATTTACATAAACACTCATTTGTGCAAATGATTAATTCTTTGAATTTTATTTTTTGCAATTATAATATCATTAGCATATGTTAACAGAACTGGAATTATTAACCTTTCAGGTATTACATACACCACCTCCTTCATTCTGTAAATTATTTCACATACAATGACATTCATAATTAATGCAAAGAGTATACAAATCATTGAACATCCCTGTCTTACACCACTCTTCATATGTACCTCTTGGCTTAACCAGCCACTTACAAGTATTTTACTTTATTATTACTATACGCTGACATACATAATTTCCTAACTTTCTCAATTATATTATATTCTTTCATTATTACCCATAAGACTTCATGTCCATTTGTGTCAAATACCTTATTAAGGTTTCCTATCACGATGTTCATTTCTTCTTTTCTATTCATAATATCATACACAACTTCTCTATCAATAATAATTCTTGACAACCTTTTCCATTTATACTATACATATATTAACTTCCATAATATTTTCCATTTTGGTTTCAAATCACTTTTGAATTATTTTCATAAAGATCTTATATCATTATTATTCAATACTATTGGTCTCCAGTTTTTTAATTGTTTTTTAGTTTCCTTCCTCCATATGAATTTAAGTATTCCAGTATATAATTATTTATGCATAAAACATTAATTTAACTATTAATTCAAAATCTTTAACAATATTTTTTGCTAATCTCTTAATTTTTATATATTTCATACCCTGTCTCATTTGGCCCTGCAGCAGAATCTATATTCACTTGCCTTAAAACTTTATCCAGCTCATTTAAAGAAATCTTCTTTTCCAAATATGTATTCTTTTTTTTCTATTAACTTTTTTTTTACTTTCCATGTTTTATTTACTACATTCTTTTTCTTTAAACATTTATTGTACTACACTATTCACAATCTTTTCCTGAGTTCTTTCTATTTCTCCTTTTACATTTTTTATTTATCTCATTACATTACCATCTTACTTTACTAATCTGCTTAAGTACCTTAATACTTCTTTTCTTTTTCCTTGTAAAAATATATATTTGCTTATATAAAAATTCTTGTATTTTTTTCTTGATCTCTTTCATATAATTCATGGTTTCATAAGTTTATAGCTAATTATAGGCTAGCTTTCTTAACAGACCATTCTAAGCTTAACCAATTTCTTTCCCAAAGGCAAGACTCAAACATTGCACCTTGTATCTGTGAATCAAACACATTAACCATTATACCAACCCCCAGTCATTAGCTGTACGCCTTCTTTTTCATCCATTTCCTTTCTTTTTTTTTTCTTTTGGACTTATCCCTTTAAAATTCCCTTTTCCAATATAATTCTATTTTTCTTTCACTCCATCCCAATTTATGTCTTCCTCACCACTTATTTCAGAACCTTCTTCTATGTCATCTTTAATATTTTTTCAAGTATTTTTTTTTCTACATATACTTCTACTAACAGTTCCTGTCTTTGTTCAGTTTCTTCTCTTTTATTTTATTTCTAATTACACTTATTTTCATTTTGGAAAAACAACCCATAACTGCTCAATTTTGTTACATTTATAACATTTCCATTCACATTTTTGCATCATGTCCCACTCACCACAAATATAACATTTTTCTTTGTCACAGTTACTTATCAACTGTCCTTCTTTTCCACAAAAAAATGGGCTTTGTGCTGTCCCTAGTATTTTACAAACCCCTGTTCCCCTCCACATTTATCATGCTTGGTATATGTATATTTTTTCTTTTTTTTTATTTTTAACACAGTATTAGAATCCCATCCACCAATCCATAAACCCCTTTTGTCATAAACCTTTACAATATCCAGTACTTCTTTATATAAAGTTTTCAAATGACCTGTCAAAGTCTCTTTTTCTTCATCTGTTCAAAATCATACATGAATTTTCTTTTTGTTTCCCTGTTAAATGCTTTTATCACATAAAGATTCCATGGGTTACCATCTTTTTTATATTTTCCAAAAAAATTTTCCATTGAAAAACAGTTTCAAATATAATGTTACAAAATGTCTCTTTGTTAATAAGAATAACTGCTCTTACCTCATGTGATTTTACACCCAAAGGAGCTATTAAATTGTCCCACAGTTCATACCTGTCCATTCCTTTGACTTCTTTACTTTCAATCCTTACCACATACCTCTGTTTTCATTTTCTTCTGCCTTATTTTCTGCTACTCAACTTTTGTCTTCTTTTACTTACTCTGCATATGTTTTCTTCTCCATCTCACCACTAATCATAAGGATTGCATCTGCATCCTCCTTTTTGTATTTTCTCCATTATGTACCCCCCCATTTGGAAACATCTCCTTCATTTTCTGTCTCATTCTGCACCACCATTTCTTTAGGTAAATAATTTTGCAACCCTCCCAACTAGAGGGTTGTAATTATACATCTACTCATTTTGCTGACTCATCTCCATCAAACAGATTTCTTTGAAGCAATTCCCCAAAATTCTGCACACATTCCCCAATCTCAATATTTGTTTTGTCCTCCATTTTGTTCACCACTCCTTCTCTCTTCATATGCTTCCCTGTTTCTCCAGGCCACCCCTGTGCCTGGAATGGAAATAGGAAGTGCTCCTCCAAAATAGATCAAATTCACAACAGTGACAAGTAGGGGTTCTTTATTTAAAATTCATAATATACATTTTATACATTCTATATGCATTATTTACAATTATATACAATTGCTTTACATCTTTACATTTGTAATCTCCCCTGCTGCTTTTTTTCCATAAACAATATCATATTTTTTCATAATTTCTGACAGAGACCATTTGCCATTAAATTTTATTTAATTTAATCTCTCATTCCATATAAATCATATTATGCTAAACAACTTTTCATCCCATTTATCTGCATCTTTTTGTTTTACATTTTCATAATTCACATATACTATCATATCTGCATTTACACTTTTCAATCCCCTTATACTTGCTTCTTCATATATATTGTTCCATAATTGATTTATTCTATCACATTTCATTAATACATGTTCTGTTATTTCCATCTCTCCACAATACATACATTCTTGCTCCCATTTTCTTATATGACATATTTGCCTTTACTGGAAGCTTATTTATGGATAATCTCCATAAAAAATCTGTACATTCAAGATATTTCCCACATCTATTCATTCTTGCTCTGCTATGATTCCTTTCTATTCTTTTCCATATTTTATTTCAATTTCTATAGTAACATTTTCTCCTGATAAATTATCATTTCTGCATTCCTCTTATCCTTCTTTCTTTTAAGAAATTCAAGTTTCGCCCAAGTCTCTCTATAGTTTTCTTTTATTACATCTACTACCAATCTTCTTTGTTTTTCTTTCATCCAGGTCAATACTTTATACAAATTCATTGAAGCTACATATACAGTCAGATTTATTAAACCCAATCCTCCTCCTTTTCTTAAAACATAAGGAATTCTTCTTTTAATTGGGTTTAATCTTGAACCCCATATAAAGGAAAACTATATAGACAGTAATTCCCTTTTGAATTCTATTGGCATCAAAAATGCACTTGCCAAATAAGCTAATTTTCCTATATTACTGAATTAAGTAAATATGCTTTTTTGTGTATGTAAACTTGAATGTTCACCAAAATAAATAAATATGTCTTATTTTGTTGAACGTGATCTTCCATTATACTAATCTTTGTTGTTTGCCAGACTTCATTCCTAGAATTTCTGTCTTCCTTATTAAATTGAATACCTTCTATTATACCTAAAAGTCCAAGTCCTTTACTTTTTTTCTTCATTAATACTTAAACCTACCACTTTTAATTTCTTACTAAGTGTCTTAATGGCTATTTTCAGTTTTTCTTCATTTTTAACTGCTAATATCACATTGTCTGGAAAAAAACATTTATGGGATCTGTGTTCCTTCTGTTGTACAATATCTAGTTTAATTTAATGTCAAATTTACTTCATTTACAATTGTATTCATTATTAAAGCAAGCAATATACTACTTGCTGGGCATCCTTGTTTTATGCCATTTTTATATCTATTTTCTCACATAACCAACCATTCACTACTAGTCTTACATTGTTTTTATTATACACTAAAACCAAAACATTATTTTTGCGCTTAAATCATATTCTTCTAAAATGTCCCATATATTGCATGCTGTATTTTATCAACTACTTTGCTAATGCCATCTAATAACACTTTATCTTCTGCTTTTCTTATTGTCACATCTTCTACTATTTCTCTTATAATCATTAGGAGTTATTGACCTCCCTTTCCTTTCACACTGAAAATTGTTTCATTCAATAACTTATTTACTTTGTTTTCTATTCTATTTTGTATTATCTTCATAAATATCTTATAGTCTACATTGTTTAACACAAAATGTCTCCAGTTTTTTGTATCTGTTTTGTCTCCCTTTTTCCATATGAACTTCATTGCACCCATACATATTTTTTCATCTTATAATAAGAAAGAGGCCAAGAAGGATTAAAGGTCCACAGTGATAAAATGCAAAAACAATGAAAGAATCATGTGGACCACCACTCTGAAGGCCATATAAAATCTTTTAATGAAATAAACCAATGACAGAACAAGTGCTTTTGGGTAATCCCCTTCATCAATTTAGTTCACATTTTTGTTTTGCCTCATGACCAACTTTACCATAAATAAAACAATTCCTTTTATCACAATTATTAATTAAATGATTTTTGCCACAGAAAAAAACATGTCTTTGGTTGTCCCCAGTCTTTCACCAAATCCCTGTTTCCCTCTACATTAATTATACTAGGCACATGTATTATTTTTTTTTCATTTTGCATTTGCGCAATTCCACATTCCCATCCTCCAGTCTATAAACCTCTGTTATCATAAATCTTTGTAATGTCAGTTACTTCTCTACATACAGTCTTTAAATAGTCTCTTAAAGTGCCTCTTTCAACTTCTGTATGAAATTGTATATATGTTCTCTTTTTTCATTCTTTGTTAAATGCTTCTACCACATGTAAGTTTCAAGGATTTTCATTCTTTTTTCATAATGCCCTAAGAATTTCTTTGAAAAAATGTCACAAAAAGAGTTTTTATTAATACATATAAAAGCTCTTACCTGTCTGGGTTTAATAGCTAGTGGTGAAATGATACTGTCCCACATTTCATACCTATCAAGTTTTTTTCTATCTTCCTACTTATCCTTACACAATGTTTTCTTCTCACTTCCATTTTCTTTTCATCTTTTCCTTTACCTTCTCTTGCAGTTTGTGCATATGATTTCTTTTTTCTGTCCTTATTTCTTGTACTTCCTCCTCTTGTATTCTGTCCATTATTTCACCCCACAATACTGCCTTTTCACTTTCGGGTTCACTCTGTTCAAGTAGTTCTTTTAAACATGCATCCTGTGCCCCCCCCCCCCCACCACCACCACCAACTGGAGGGTTGTAGCAACACATTCTTGTGTTGCTGTTTCTGTTGCAAACAGATTTTGCTGAAATAATTCCTTTGAATCCAGAGAGGAATTATTTCAGCAAAATCTGTTAATGTTTACTTCAACCACTTCTTTTTTGCCTTTGAACAGGCTCTTCTGCTTTTTCTTTCATCCCTTCTCTTTTTTCTATGCTCCACTTAACACCTGATTTATGTTTTCTAACATTTGAGTTATCTGCTGTTTGACTAACAACTACACTCATTTCCAACACCTCTGAAACTCCTACTTTGTCCTCGATGTTTGATTTTTGGCTCCCTGCTTCTCTGATCCACCTATGCACCCAGACCGCAAGACAGGAAATGTAAATTCAGAATCCATCCCTGTATGCTGAAGAGTAGGAGAAGTTCTACAATGTCATGGCTATACTATGCCCTAGTAGTATAAATACTACCCCAGGTCTCAACTGAAAAGAGGCCACTAGCCTACTGGGACTAACCCAAGAAACAAAGGATAAACAGATAAAATAAATAACTGGTACAATTGTTTTCAAAACACACAACTGAAAATATTATAATGGGCTTTGCATTAGAAAATGAAGAAGAATGATTAAACATTCAACTATATGAAATATATTATGGATAACATTCAAGGCTTTGGAAAATAAATTACCAAAAATGCTGGAATATATAAATAGCATACCATATTAAAAACAAAGAAATAAATCAATACTATTAAACTTTTTAAAATATTAACAGAATACATGGAGGATGTTCAAAAATCATTCTTGTAATTTGTATTCCAATATAATAATTATAGACATATGGAAATGTTAAATACAGGTTCATAAGTAGGTAAAAGGCTATCGGCCTTAGGGCTTATATAAGCCCAACCATAAAGATTCCCTGTCTTTCGCCACCAAAAAAATTAATTTCCTGTGCCCTGTTTAGCAAAGCCACAGAAGTGATCCCGGAGTGAATTTCCTATTTCCCATCCAATCGTCAAGATTTTTCTTAAAGAGGGCTAATGAGGTGCTCTGCATGACATGAATGAGCAGTCTGTTCCAGAGTATGGCAAGTCTCTGGGACAGGAACCTATCCCTCCAGCATGTTTTGTTTATTGTGGTGACAATGTTTAAGTCCCTGGAGCACGTGGCTCAAAAGGATTGGGATTTCTTTAAGTGTAGCATGTCCAAAAGCTCTAGGTTTGACATGGCTTTGTATGTTAGGCAGAGATGACCTCTGAATAGGCAATATGCAATGGAGTAGAGCTGGAGTTTTTTGAGATGGTCTGCATAGGGCATATGTTTGAAGCAGGTGATCCTCTTTGTGAGGTATTTCTGTTGCCTTTCCAGTCACTGTAAATGTCTTGTGAGCTACATACTAAATGGGGAGTTGCACTCTATAATAGGTGTAATGAGGGATGAGTGGAGAGGAACAATGACCTCCTTTTTTCTGGATGAGAAACCTTTGGTGATGAGGTGTGCCATGTAGAAAGATTTCCTGACTACTGTGGTGATGTGGTTATCAAAGGAGAGACTACTCTCCACCTGTGTCCCTAGGTCTCTTATCACACTTTCAGTGTTAAGAGGACTACTGCATATGTGACAGTTCATGGACACAGGGTTTTCCCCAAAGGGGATGACTATGCATTTTTTGGCGTTGAGCTTGAGGCCATGGCTTTGACATCAGGCATCTGTGTCAGTGAGACCCTTTTGTAGAATGTCCACATCATTTAGAGATTCAATAATGGCTCCTAGTTTGTAGTCATCTGCAAACTTTGTTAACCACAGACCCTCTGGGTTGGCCTGAACTTCAGAGAAGTAGATGCTAAACAGGAGTGGACCCAGGATTGAACCCTGTGGAGTCAGCTACTTTCACGGTGTGGGTTCTATTAGTGAGCCAGTTGGCAACCCATCATGTGACATAGGTATTTATGCCCAGTTTAGTGAGTTTATCTATGATTCCAGAGTGGGAGATGGTGTCAAATGCCTTGTCAAGGTCTAAATAGGCTGTGTGAACCACCTTACCCTCGTCCATGGCTCTGGTGACTGCTTCAAAGAAGTCAATCAGGTTTAGAAGACATGATCTACTTTCTCAAATCCAAACTGGGTGGGATCCAGTGTCTGAAGGTTGCCTATGTCTTTGTTTATCAGTTCCATGATGATACATTAACATTAGTGACAGAAAGCAACTTCACTACTTTGGATAATGTATAGATAGAAAACACTTCACTGCTCATTCTGTGCACCATGAAATAGTTATGAAAACAAATATTAAAACATGCTGTTGATGCAATATAAACACACAAACACACACACACACACATATATATGTATATATATATATATATATATATATATATATATATATATATATATATATATGCACTTCAGTATCTCAAAATACTGATATCTCGAATTTCAGTATCTCGAGACTAAAATATTGAAAGCCCAGTTGCGCGAAAGTCCACCTAACTGAATCCAGAAATGTTGAATCAGCAGTTGTGGTGGTGTGCTGTGTTAATGGATAGCTGGAGATTCAGGTAAGGGCTTATTTTTTAAGGGTTTTGGGTAGGGATTTTAGTGTATGTTAGTATGTTGGGAAGATGTAGGTGTAGGTTATGGTATGTAGGTAAGAGTGTAAGTGTCTAAGTGTTGAAAATGGTGGTGTTTGTATGTATGTGATCTGTGTTTGTGTGAGGGGAATGTAGAGTGTGTAGTGTGGTGGGTTTAGCGTCTTTTTCTTTTTAGTGCAACCTCAGAGTTAGTATATATAATTAGCGGGAGTGTTGGGGCACAGCCCCCCACATGGGGGTGCAGGGGTGCTTGCCCCTCTGCTTATATGTAGGGTAGGTCCATGTATTTGTGTTGTTGTATTTGTGTGTGTTTTATTTGTTTGTTGTAGTGTGAGGAGGAAGGTATATGTGTGTTTGTTTGTGTGGTGGAGGGTGTATTTAAAAGTCACGATTTTGAATTTCGTGCCTTTGGGGTTTCGGTATTTTGAATTCAGCTTTATAGTCTCGAGTTACTGAAATTCGAGATTTCAGTCTTTCAAGATTATAAAGTGAATATATATATATATATATATATATATATATATATATATATATATATATATATATATTCTTTAGGATTATACTTATTTACATAGCTTTTTGAAGAGATTTCAATCATTTTACAAGGCTTTCTAGGCAGATAATTTAGTCTTACAAAACATTTGCCAAATGTAATGTACCAATACTAACCTGTATAAAGAAAAATCAGTACTCAATCCTCTGGTGTTTAAATGAAGTGAGGAAGCTGATTACAATAAAATGGAAACAAACTGCTGCTCTCACTGTTATTGCATTTATCAATTTAGGAAAATAATATATGATAAGGAAGGTGATGAAATAAAGTTAAGAAAAAATCAGTAGAATAAACCTAATGTTCTTGCTAAAAATTTTGTCATTAATAGGTAAAGATTTGTAGAAATGTGTGTATAAAATTTAAAAAATATAAGATGAAATCTATATATTATAAATGTAATTTTGAATCTAAGATATGATATTTCATTAAAAGATGGTCATTCTCAAATATCAAACATTATATTCTGCTCTAATATCCATCTTAAAAGTAACACTCTTGCCTTTATTATGGAGTATCTCTGATTAAAAACCATTTTCAGCATTTATCAGTGCTATAAATACTCCATGCATTTCTTCTATACCCACAACACTCTGTGTTTATTTTTTATAACATCTATAAGATTCACTTTATTTCTTCTTTTCCACACTTTCCTGAAAATATTGAGATCCTCATATCCTACAACTTGGATAATAAGCACTACATTGCTTTTTCATTGTGTTCGTAGCTGCATCTCACACATGCTATTGAATTTCAGACTGCACATTTGTTTCTGGGATCCTTCTTGGCTTGCCTATTGCTGTCATTTTATTTTTATTTCAGTTACAAGTTTTATGCTTAATTTTGTCACCTGAATTATTTCAGCTGTTACTTTGAACACTGCCATTTCATAATTCAACCTTTTTCGTTGAAAATTAAGACAGTCGAACATCAGGTTGTACAAGTCATGGCTAATCACTTTTGAGGGGCTTCCCATAGAAGACCACCACTAAAGTCAAGAATTTGCTGTCCTCGTATTTATGTACAGCACATTAAAAAGGACAGCTTACACAATCAGATTACTACAGCAAGTAGAAATACTGTGGACTTCAAATCTTCAGACAACAGAGAGGTCAGAATGAGCTAAACTCTAAGCACAGAAAAATGTACAATATGCAGGTAAACAAATATTAGTGGCTTAAACATGTCTTCCCCCACTAGGACACGCATAAACAGTATACATCATTAAGGGGATGATGGGATAGGATGGGAGTAAGTGACTGATGCCAGCTCACCTATCCTGTGGAGAGTGCAGATCTATAGGTTTACCATACCAGCAATATTAAAAGCCTAATGAGCTCTGAGGTGAAAGAGATATACCACTTGGTTGGGAGGTTGTGTATCTGCAAAATCATGACTACATCTCTCAGAGGCAGTCATTGCAGAACTGGCAAAGTTGCCATGGGGCAGTGGGGGTTGTGGTACACTCGCCGGGAGCAGTATGATGCTGCTCCACTGTCCATGACCTACTCACTAGCCCTGGATTTCAGTCTGGTTGAGCCTGGAGGAGGGCAAGGTGGGTCTGGTAGACCCAACGAACATGGACAGGAGAAGTTGGCAACTGCAGAGAGAGAAAAAAATTGAATACATCTAAAGCTGGTCAGAATCCAAAGTAATTTAGGGAGGAAACATTGCATACAAGATCGAATTGTGAAAAAACTATCATCAATAGGAAATATACTGTAGAAGTTATGTAGAAAGTTTTGAAAGAGAAATTGTTCGAATCCAAAAAAAAAAAAAATATTTAACATCAGGATCTAGGCACACAAATTCAGGATGATATATTTCTATAACAACAAGACATCTGATTAAGGTGAGAGACAAAAAAGTATAAGAAATGAAAAAGAAGTCAAGCTGCAGCTTTGAAAACTGAAATAAATAAGCTGGAAAGACAAATTAAAGATAGTGTGAGCAAAGATCAGGAAGAATTTGAAGAAAATGTATATAGAGGTACTGAGCTTAATAGGAAACCATTTCATAGATGCAAAAGCTGTGGAAGGAGTAAAGACAGAAACTGATAAGTTGTATGTTGATTCTAAAATGTATTCTCAGACACAAGAAATTATAGATATATTTACATAATCTTCTGCAAAGCAGTTTGTTTTCACAAAGGGGGTGATAAACTGTCTTAGTGACATACAGGTAAGCTCAGATACTGAAATCAAATTATATTTTATTGAAAAAGGACTATGCTATCCTAATCCAAAAAAGCATAAGGATGAGACAGAATTATTAACAATGACCTGAGAACACGTCAGCAAGAACTTACAGTACCATTATAGCTTCAAATAAAAATCTGAGGTCATTAATGCAACAGATTTTTGAAAAACAGTATATTGACCAAGACACTTTGCTCTGTTTGGAAAAAGAAACATATGAGGAAGTGCAAAAATATAAATGACAAAACCTAGATATTTTTGAAAAGTATAAAAAAGAAATATTGGCATGGGAAAGAAAGAGAGATTTGATATGGTGCACTATTTATGCAAAGGTGAAAGCCAGATTAATCAATGTAAAAAATGCAGTCCCAAAGATATTCAAAGAGAAATACAGGCAGAGGAATTCAGACACAGAAACTTTCACAATAAAAAAAAATAATATCACAAAGAGGGAATGTAGAAAAGCACATTAGTAAAGTAGAAGTTAAAAATATAGAATCTGAAGTTATGGAGTGCCTGCAAAGGGAAGGATTTGATGTGGAAGGTCTAACACAGGTTACATCACAGCATGATGGAACAAGTCCCCAAAGTAAGGAGAAATAGGAAGATCAGGAGACATCTGAAGAAGAAATATAGACA
Source organism: Protopterus annectens (assembly GCF_019279795.1). Lineage (NCBI taxonomy): Eukaryota > Metazoa > Chordata > Ceratodontiformes > Protopteridae > Protopterus > Protopterus annectens. The sequence goes on from NC_056727.1 coordinate 875,298,133, forward strand.
TGGGAAAGAAAAAAAGAGTTAATATGGTATAATATCTATGCAAAGGAGAAAGCAAAACTAATCAATACAAAAACAGCAGCACCAAAGATATTTGAAGAGAAATACAAGCAAAGGAATCGAGACATGGAAAACTTTACAATACAAAAAATAAGAATAGAAAATGAAGTTATGGAGTTCCTTCAAAGTGAAGGATTCGGTGTAGAAAATCTAATTTAGAAAACACCACAAAAGAATAGAGCAATGGAACTCCAAATTAAAAGGAAGCTAGTAGAACAGGAAGCAATTGGTCAAGTGCCATATGAAGATATTTTGGAGCCTTCCACAGGAAACAAGTACAAACATGCACTTGAAGCTGGGCAGTAAGGAAAGGAACAGGAAAGTGTGGAAACTCTGACACAGTTAATGTTGAGGAGTGATAGGCCAGTGAGTTCCCATATGACAGTGCAACAGATGGCGCACAATGAAACTGAAAAGAATATGCCACAGGAAGATGCAACAGAATTTTCTATAGCATCCCCGCAGGAAATGGAAAACAAAAAAATGTGCCCTCCATTTACAAGAAAACGAAATAAGAAAAGAGCTGCTTGACTTAATAGAGACAGACATGTTAAGATCAATGAAAGAAATAGATTGCAGAAGGTCAATAAAACCCAAAAAGTCATTAGTTTGATAAAACAAATGAACACAATAATTAGGATTGTCCATAGAGATCCATGCAGTATAACAGAAGTAAACAGGATATATTAATGTGCAGCTAAATTGATAACTGATAAAGTTCTACACAGGGTAGTGAAGGAGAGAAAGGGGAGAAATCGAATACCATCATGGAAGTATCAATCAGAGAAAACTATAAAGCAATTAAGACAAGAAGTGTCAGTGTTAAAAGAGTATAGAAGAGGGAACAGGACAACAAAAATACTTAGAAATATAGATGTGATAAAAGCAATGTACTGTATTAGATCAGATCAGGATCTATTATGCACTATTGCAAATAAACGAAAAATCTCAGCAAAGGTGGAAAAATGTAGAAGATATGCAGATAAATATAAAGGAAAAGTACAAAATAAGCAATTTATTGATGACTCAAAAATGTTTTATAGAGAACTGGAAAATAAGGTAAAAGGAATTGAAACACCACCAAAAAAAAGAAGAAATAGATATATTTTGGAAAAATATCTATGAAGATCCTGTGGAACATAACAAAGATGCTAAATGGATAGTAGAAGTAAAAGAAAGAATAAGACGTTTAAAGGTACAGGATATGACATGGGATGAAGTAACAGCCAGAGAAATTGAAGCAAAGTTAAGAAAAGCCTCATATTGGAAACCCCAGGCCCAGATGCAGTACCTAACTTCTTGTTAAAAGTATTAACATCCTTACATGAAGATTTAGCTATGAGATTGAACTATTTATATGCTCACTTTGAGCAGACACCAACCTGGCTAACAACAGGAAAAACAATGCCCCTACTTAAGAGTGAACCAGCAAGCTACACTAAAAGTTATGGACCAATAACTTGCCTTCCAACGATGTATAAACTATACACTGGAACTGATGCTGACAGAGTCTATAGTCATTTAGAAGAAAATTAATTTATGGAAATAGAACAAAAGGGCAATAAAAGAAAGTCATATGGAACAAAGGATCATTTGCTGTTAAATAAAGTCATAGTGTAGAGCTATAAAAAGGGGAAGAATTTAAGTATGGAATGGATTGACTACAAAAAAGCATTTGATAGTATCCCACATTCATGGTTAAAAGAGTGCTTAAAATACATAAGATACACCCTACAATAAATTACATTACAGTAACCATAAAACAGTGCCAGACCACTTTGCAATTAAGCCATGATATAAGACTAATTATTACTCCAGGGATAAAAATTAAAAGGGGAATATTCCAGGGTGACTCTCTGTCATTGCTGCTAGTCTGTCTTGCCCTTAACCCATTAAGCTGTCTGCTTAACAGCTTAGCCCATGCCTATAATCTGGCTTCTACAAAACAACAAAGTGTAAAGACTTCTCATCTTCTCGTTGTCGATGATTTGAAATTGTATAGCACATCAGCTGAGGAAGTGAAAGTACAACTGCAAGTTGTCAAAACTTTTTCAGATGATATAAGAATGTAATTTGGTTTTGATAAATGTGCAAAAGAAACCTTTAAAGCAGGAAAACTGCAGCATCAAGAAAACATCAGATTGGGACAAGAATGTGATATAAAAGAACTTGAGCAAAAGGGAGTTTATGTATATTTGGGAATCGATGAAGGATCAACAACAAAACATGAACAAATGTAAATAAAACTTAGTAAGAAGTACTTTAGAAGACTTAAATTAATCCTGAAAACAGCATTGATATCTAAGAATAAAATCCAGGCTATAAACCAATTTGATCTTCCTGCCCTACTTTCCAGATTTGGAGTGATTGATTGGCCCCAAAACGTGTTGGATAGATTAGATAAGAAAACAAGAAGGATGCTTCATGCTCACCAAATGATTTAAAAAAATCAGTGCATACCAAGATTATATATTCCCCATTCTGAAGGAGGGCTGTGGCTCCTTGAAACTGATTACATGTACAGCTCTGCAATTATGGGACTCCACACATATCTAATAAAACAGAAACAAGGATACACTGAAAAATTCACAACCAAGAACCACAGTAATTTCAGTGTGCAAGGCACCAGTAAAGGCTGTCCCTCCTCAATGAGCAGTGTAGTTAATGAACATAGTCCCAAATAAACGTAGTACCACAGGTCCAAAAGATTTTTTTAATAAAAGGCAACAATATTCCAAAGATTGAGCAATTTTGTCTCCTTTCAGTAAGCTTCATCAGAATCATCAAAGACTAATTGCACTCAGTTTAAATATATAGAAGTAGAATTTCATTGGTTTGAATACATAATAAAACCCACCCATAAAAACACATTTAACCCTTTGCTGTTAATATTGTTACAGGAACAAACAAATATATGTAGAATAATATAAAGTATAAAAATGTACATATAATTGTATATAAAAAAGAATGTACAACTTGATTATGTCGTAAGATCAAAGAACAATATTAACAAATGGTGAAGTTTCCTGTAAGGAGACAAAAGCACTCAATCTTTGGAATATTGTTGCCTTTTATTAAAAAATCTTTTGGACCTATGCTGCTATGTTTATTTGGGACTACGTTCCTTAACTGCACTGCTTACTGAGGAGGGACAGCCTTTACTGGCGCCTTGTACACTGAAACTCCACACATATCTGTTGACCTCACAAGACTCAAAAGTAGTGAAAGTTTTGAAACATGAGGAAAATAAATCTAAGATGACTTCCCTGCTTAGGCTAGCAGAAGCATATCAGCATCAAGCAGGAATGGAAATCAAACCACAAGTGGATAAAAAAACAGGCAGCCACTGAATGTGCCAGAAAACAAAATAAAGAATATAAGGTGAAGGAGCAGATGAGAAGGCAAGAAATGTGGAAAATGCATAAATATAGTTGCAAGTATAGAAAATGTCTGGAAGAACCTCATGTTGATCAGGAATGAATGCAGGAATGGTTAAGGAGAGGTGAATTCAAACCAAGAGATGAAAGGTTAATATTGGTGGCACAAAATAGTGGTCTACGTACACATTGGTTTACAAAGCCCATTGAACATGTGGGAGAAACAGACAAATGTAGGTTTTGTAAAACAGAATTGGAAACAGTTGCACACCTCTCTGCTGGTTGTGACATACTAATGGCAGAAGGACTGTATACTGAAAGGCATAATAATGTGGCAAGACTGTTGCACTGGGGATTGTGCAAACATTACGGTATTGAAGTAGCTGAAAAACACTGGAAACATGAGCCACAAAGTATCAAGGAAAATGATGAAGTCTACATCATATGGGATAACCCATTTACAACATTTCAAAACATAGATGCTAGAAAACATAATACAGTGGTCCAAGAAAAGAAGACAAAAGTAGCATTGATCACTGAAATCACCATACCCAGTGACTACAATGTCCTGTGTACAGAGATACACAAAGACATAAAATATCAGGATTTGCAAGCAGAAACGAGAGCAATGTGGAAGAAAGATACCCAGATAGTTCCAATAGTAGTAGGAGCAATGGGTCTTATAAAAAAGAGGCTACAATCATATTTATATATGATACCAATACATGTAACTCCGTATGAATTGCAGACGGAGTTATTACTGGGCATATTGCGTCTGCTGTAAAGAGCAGTTTTGGCTGACATCAAAGAGTGAAACAATGCTAATTTCATGAACTTGAATCATACTTTGACTTAGGAATGGGTTCCATTCTCATCATAGTGTTAGAAAGCCAAAAGGTTTGGAGAAATTAAAAAGGGAATTACCATTATACAGGATCGCTAGGAGCGGGACTATCGGGAAACCGGGCAGCAGCATGCAGATTGGGATCTCGCTGGGTATTGCCGTCGAGAGAAGGCACTAGGCTGGATGGAGCTATTCTGGCATTAGGATTAGATCCGGGATCAATTTAAGTTTGTGTATGAGCACAATAACTAGCTTTACCAGGGTTGTGTGGCCATGCTGATTAAATTGCCCATGTTTTACTGTGTGTGTGTGCCTGTGCTTATTGCTTTACTGAGTATGTTGTATGGTGCTTGTATTAGGATCCACTGTGTGTGTGGTGTGTGTGTGTGCTGTGCTTTACTGGTGTGTGTGTATGGTGGTGTTACTGGAGAGTGATGTGTGTGTGTATGGTGCTTGTGCTTTACCATGGTGTGTGTGTGTGTGTGTGTGTGTGTGTGTACTGTGCTGTACTGGACTGGTGTGTGTGTGGTTGTGGCTTTACTGTGTGTGTGTGTATGGTGCTTGTGTGCTGCTGTATGGTGTGTGTGTGTGTGTGGTGCTTGTGCTTGTGCTGTGTGTGAGGTGTATGGTGCTGTGTGTTGTGTGTGTGTGCTTGTGCTTTACTGAGTGTGTGTATGTGTGTGTGTGTGTGCTAGGTGTGTGTGTGTGGGAGTGTGTGTGTGTACTTGTGTGTGTGTTGTGGTTTTGTGTGTTGTGTGTGTGTATGGTGCTTGTGCTTGTATGTGGTGCTTGTGCTTTACTGTGTGTGTGTGTGGATGGTGTGTGTGTGTGGAGTGTGTGTTGTGCTTGTGCTGAGTGTGTGTGTGTGCTTGTGCTGCTTACTGTGGTGTGTGTGTGTGGTGCTTGTGCTTTACTGGGAGTGTGTGTGTGTGCTCTGGGTGTGTGTGTTTACTGGTGTGTGTGTGTGTGTGTGTGTGTGTGTGGTGTGTGGTGTGTGTGGGTGTGTGTGGGTGTGTGTGTGGCTGTGTGTGTGTCTGCGTGTGTGTGTGGAGTGTGTGTGTGTGTGTGTGTGTGTGTGTGTGTGTGTGTGTGTGTGTGTGTGTGTGTGTGTGTAGTTTTCCTCTAAAAATAATGTATGCATTTGCAAATGCTGCAATGCTTGATATGTGATGGTGTATTAATGCTGAGTTTTCTCTGTAAATGCTCATAAATAACAGATTCTGTTCCTCATAATATCTGTTGTGTGGTCTGTATCTTGGCTTGTTTCTTTGATTGCATAGCTTCTTATTTGTTTTCTCTGTATTGTCACTAAAGTTTGTGTCTGTTTGCTTTGCTTTTGTCTTTGATTCTTTTGACTTCTTTGTTGTTATTCCCTCTTCTGTCCTGATTAAAATTTTTTGTGTTTTTGTTGTTATGTTAGTTTGTCTGCATTATTTTTATGAATGTTTATTTCCTTGTGGGAAATTGTTTGTTCCAAGTGTTCTGTTCTGTTTAAATTAAAAAATAGGTTTTCTAGTTTGTTTCCATACACGGGCAAGACTTTAGGGTTTTCTCCTCCCTGTATTTGTGTGGATTTTGTCTATTTATGGTACATTGTGGTGCTATTGTGGTGCAGTATTAATCCTAAATCTTGGCTGAAAATTATTTTTAATTTCCCTGCTTTTGTGAATGTTCATTCTGTTTGTGCTTTTTCATTTGCTGAATGTTTATGACAGTCTTTAATTGGCGAGGTTGCTGAAAATTGTTTTTGTTCTGTCCGCAGTTTCTGTGCACAGTATTGGTTGGATTGCTTGAGTTTTCTGTGTGCAGTTTTTGCCTGTGTTTTGTGTGGATTGGGGTGGTGCCCTGCCATTTTAAGTGTGATGGTTTCAGGGTTTGATCCTGGTTCTTTGCTTCTTTGTGTCTGCTGTTTCCATGTGTTGTTCTGGATTTTTTATTGTTTTGCATCTTCTACAAAGAAAATTCTGTCTGCAGCTCATGCAGTTTTTTTAGCAATTTCTCTTGATATAAATGTGAATATTTTAAATTTGAGTTGATTTGAATTACACATTCAATATTATTGTTCTCATAGTAAATTTGTGCTAAATTTGACTTTTTTTTTTTATACTGAAAGTTTTTTAAATTTATTTTTAAATTATTTCCCTTTCATTACTAGGTTTGTCCATTGAGGGCATTATTTGAATAAGAGGTTGGGTCCAGCTTGGTTTAAACTGATAGTTTGAAATTTTAATTCTTTCTGAATTCATGCTAGGTGTTTTAAACTAAGCTGATGTGCGCATTTTGGTACATGTTTTTCTGACTGAAAAAAACCAGGGACCCACTTAAGTTCCTCTTACATGGTTGGCAGCAATGGCGCAGTTCTAGCCCACATTTCATGTTTTATACAAGCAATGTTTATACAAATATTATTTTTGGGCAACATTTTATTCTATACATTTTTTCCAGTTTTCGTCCAGCTTTTTCACGAAGTAGCCATTTTGTTGAGTTTTTTCAGTTTTTTTTGGCTTCTGATTTTTTGAGGGACAGTTTTCTGAGTGCTTTGCTGGAGTTAATACTATAGTTGAACATATGAGAGAACTGCAGGGTGTAAGGTTGGATTCTCTTACAGGAGTTATAGCTGCAAACTAACAGAATGTGTACTTGCTTGGCTTGCATATGAGTTCGTTACAGGTTGTGCCATCTACTTTTGCCTGCTGCGTTGAGACATACTTCCTATTAATGATATTATGACTATACTATCAATTTTAATCTTGAATAGTTGTTTTACTATTTGCCAGGCTATAAAAGTTTTAATGTAATAACATTTCTGCTATTCCTTGGACAATTTATTTTGGATGTGGGACAGACATGACTGACTTCGAGCAAGGTGTGATTATTGCTGGACTGTAGAATTGTGCAAATTTACTGAAGTAAGACAGACTGTGCTGCGGTGTGAGATTTACTGATAATGGTGGACTGCAGCTTTAATATTGTATATTTTTATAATGTGGTGGAGACTGTGGATATGTATAAGGTTTACTAGGATGGTGGTATGTGGGAGTCTGAGTAGACTACTAATATAAATGGACTCAACTGGGCAGTTTTATTATTAATAGTGCACTGCTCAATTTTTGCATTTTTGGTGGTTATGATGGATGTTCTCAAAAATTTTTTTGTGAAATATTCTAAATGGTCGTTTACTGTATTGTACAAGAATATAATTTTAGTACAACTGAAGAAATGTTACTACAAAACTGTGTATGTACAGATTTAAAAGGAGCCTATAGGAAGAACAAGGATTAAAAATTAATGATTATCCTTGTATACAAGAGCATGTTGATTCTAAAATGTTGTAAAATTATGTTTCATCTGCCATTGTGAAAATCATTTTTCAGTGAAGTTTAATCTAATGAAATTTTGGAAAGGATGTTTCAAAAATGAATTGTTTTTAATGCTAAGTTGTTTGTGTGAGACAACAATGCTTCAATAAAACTTTCAGCATGAAGTCCAACTCTGTCATAGAAGCAAAGCTTTGGTAAAATCACATTAGTGTTTATGGTAAATGGAGTGAAATAATTAGATATAAATGGTTCATTGAATGGGCTAATAGGCTCATAATTCCAGTTTTTTATTTTGGCAGAGGGCAACAACTCCTCGGAAGGGCCAGGCTGAGCTATCTACAACCTTTGACAGGCCCAGCTGAAAGAATAGATTTTGTTTATTTTTTTTTCAAAGAATGTCATAAATTTGTAGTTTTTAAATTCTGAATGATTGCCAGAAGTCACTGTAAGTTTAAATCATCACCAACAGAGAAAAAAAATGTAAATTAAAAGCAAAGTAAAGTCTATGTTCTTCTACAATATATAAGAGCTGTTTTTACAACTGTTTAAATTTGCCCAAATATATTCTTTGGCTTGTTCCAGATTTACATTAACAGGTTGAGGAGGTACATGCAAATAAATTTATTTTTTAGAGAGGCATGCATTACTGCAACCTCTCCAACTGAGGCCATTTGCACCCAAATTAATGCTACAAGTTTTCTCAATAAATCCCTCCATAGAAATAGCCAAATTGGAAATAACAATTTTGTTTACAATTACAGAATAAACTGTAATATCAAAGTTATAGATTACTTGGTCATGTAGATTAATTTTAATTATTTATCATTGTTGCAATCAAAAGTTAGTAGTAATTAAAGTGTACCCTTCTTTGACAGGTATTGTTTTTGTATTGCTATTCACTATTTATATTTTTTGCCCATTTTTTTCATATTGTTTTTTATGTTTTTATTGTGGTGTATTTTTAAGCTAAGACTGAATTCAGATAAGATGTTTCAGAAGATTCAGATTTTTGTTTTTTCAAATTCATACTAATCTTAAGACCTATTACTATGATCTGACCTATTATTATTAGAAACTTTTTTATTTTAAATAGAGCCTTATTGTTTGTCGCTGTTCTATTTCTGTGTCTTTGTCGGTTTATTAGGGTTGGATTTTTTGATCTTTATCTTGAGGTTGTCAGGTTTGACAAACATTTCCATCCCATCACTCAGAAGATGAGCTCTTTTGTTATATTGGCTCTGCCCATGTCACCACTTCCCCATGTAGAGTAATTGCAACTACCTTGGATGGGAGGACATATTGACCCACTTGGATGGCTTTTGACACCATCTGTGATTTATCTAGGCTGATGATGGTTTCAGCCAGCATGATTTTACACTGTTTTTTCATATTTCTATTACTTTTTGATGAATGTTGATTTCTCAAAGTTTACTTTTTACTGTGTTTTTATGCTGTTGGTAAAATATATGCTTATTAAATAAGATAAGTGAGATTGAACTGACTTTTTATAAGCTGTTTGTTCATATTGAGAAATTTAAGCTTGTCTGTTGTTGTTGGAGAATAAATACTGTGATGTCTTAAGCATTCTGTTTAAGCCATAAGGACAGGATTCCGTATTTAAAGAAATAATTATTTTAAAAGTCATTACATCCAGTCATCTCATCTTTACCTTTTACTAACTACTAATCCAGATCATGTGAATATAACACCAACTTGTGGTCCATAACCCTTTACAGCAATGTATCTTGAGCTTGTTTTTTGTTTGTTTCTTTTTTTTACTTTTTTGTTTTTTTCCCATGTTTCTTGTTGTCAGGCAGCAGGTCTTTTTTTTAAAACATTTTTGAAGTAAGTTGTCACATACATTTTCTACTTTCACATAATATTCTACTTTACTTAATTAAGCTGAATGATATAATATTAGGGAATATATTATAGCAGGAGGAGACTTTAGTGGAGTGAGTGCTTTTTTTTTTATACTTACTTGATTTGAACTTGGATATTGACTTTAATAAAAAATTTAATTTCTTTTTTCAATTTATTTTTGTTTTCATCTTTTTTACTAGTAAGCTGTCATGCAGCCAATATGCAGCGAAATATTTTAATAATTCTTTTATTCTTTGTCTTGATTGGATTTTCATAATGATGGTTTGCCACTTTGCCCACTGGGCTGGCGTAGACATGCATTGGTTTTTTTTTTTTGTTCGCCTCCTTTCTCTGGTTGCACACCACCCTCCCATTGACCCCACCCATTCAGCTGTCTCCTGCAGCCCCCCTGTGATTTGAAGTCACCAGCCGCCACTGCCATTATATCTATTATTTACTAGTTCATATAAATATGAGGTGATTCTTCAAGACTGTAGACATGCACTTATTAAACCTGTCTTTAAGGGAAAGTGGAGAAGTGGAGTAAGACAAACCTAGAGTCAAACAAACCCATAAGTTTACTTCTATGTTGTGAAAAATAATGGAGAAAGTAATATTGGATAAATTATTGTCATAACTGGAATGACCGGGACTTGAAACCATATATCATATCGCATACATTGAAAATAGATATATTACCACCTGTAACATAATGTTCTACAACAATATAATAACAGCTATGAATGAAAAATTGTGCTGTGACATAATTTATATAAATTTAACTTTAGCATTTGACAGAGTCCTACACAAAACACGGACCAGCAAATTAGAACAATTAGGTATTGATGTACTCTTGATAAAATGGATAGCTGCATGGCTTACAAATAGGACATGACAAGTACCATACAGCAATTAGACAGATGAAATTTGAGGTTACAGTCATGGTGTCCCACAGGGCTAAGTCCTAGTCCCATACTTGTTTAGACTATATCTTTCAAATCTATCTTTTTTCATCTGAGGTTTTCTATAGCTGTTATGTAGATGACTTGAAATTGGGTAAACTGATGTGTTACAAATAAGGCATATCTGCAAAAGAACTTAACTAAATTGACCATTTGGACACAGGAGAATAATATGCTGATAAATACATCAAAAACTAAGCATATGAAATTTGGGAGACATAAATTGAAAGGTGAATATTTAATACAACACACAGTGATTTAAACTGTAGATTCATTTAAGGATCTGGGTATATGGGTAGATCCAGTTTTGAGTTGTTCTAATCATGTCAACCAGTTGGTTAATGATAGTTATAGAACTATAGGTTGTATAAAAATATTTATAAAGTCTATGAAATCAGAAATGTTGAAGTCACTGTTTTTAGTTACATTAGACCCAAACTTGAGCATGGAATAACAAAATGGAAAGCTTATAAGAAAACAAGCATGAGTAAACTGGAAAGAGTGCAGCAGAACTATGTCAAGGATATCCATGGATGTGAAAATCTAGGTTATTATGAAAGACTAAAATATCTGAAACTGTACAGTGCCTTGTATAGATATTTAAGAGGAAACTTTATTCAGATATATAGGCATTTAGAGACAACTACCTCTGGGAATGTTTGAAGTTATCAAAAAGTAGTAGAGAATCATCAGACAGCCTACAGTATGTAGAAGATTCTATAGGAATGAGAAGTGTAGTAAATGGCTCTCTGAGAGAGCAGCTGATGTATGAAACAAACTACCAAATTACATTAAGGCAAGCTCTTGTTTAGATATTTTTAAAAACAGCCTGGACACTTATGGGAGCAACTGTTTTGGTATATTGGCAGGTCAGAAGGGCATTAATGTTCATGTCTGAAGTGCTTATATGTATATATTTATATATGCATGCAGATATTACAACGCAAAGTAATATGAATGCTGTATGAAGAGATAAAATGTATGTATCTTTTCCACTTTTGACCACAGCATGCTTGTACACCTGAGAACCATATTTCTTTTTATTTGCTGAATGCATGGTTAAGCCCACCCATATTGAATGTTCCTAACTACAAATGACAGAGCAGAGGAAGTCATTGGAAGGGTTCTGAGCTAATGCATCTGAGATATATAACATTAAGTATCCTGTTTTTTGCTTATTTCTGAGTTATTTACAGCACTTTTATTTTACTCACTGTGTGTGAGGTATTAAGTAGAATTTTCTACAATTGTTAAGCATCTGGTTGGGTTTGTTTGTTCTGATTTGAGTGTATCATATAACTTGTTTGCATTTAAAAGCATTCTCTAGAGTCTCCTTGATCCTTTATCTGTTTAAGTATTTCTGCAGTTTTTTCTACCCAAGTAGTGTTGGTAGTGTAGCATTGTCCATACTCAGGCATGTATTTTGGGCCTAGTTGTTTGTTAGTAGAGGCTGTGTGTCTGAGCACATGTCCCAGGTCATCATAGCTTAGCCAAGGCCAGTATAGCATTTCAGTGAGAGTAAATTGTTGTGGTCATTGGCTGACTGGGTTTGCCTGGACTATGCCTTGGAATAAGCACCTCATTGGTTCTTTCAAGCTTTTTTTAAAGTTGTTTCAGGTTTCAACTTTATTACTTGTGACTGTTTCTGCCATGTCACACTAAGCTAATCGGAGGAAGTCATAGGAAGGGCTCTGAGCTAACGAATCTTAGATAGATAACATTAAGTATCCTGTTTTTTGCTTATTTCTGAGTTATTTACAGCACTTTTATTTTATTCACTGTGTGTGAGGTATTAAATAGAATATTCTACAATTGTTAAGCATCTGGTTGGGTTTGTTTGTTCTGATTTTTCTTTCCCAACCTCCCTCCATCTTGGTATGTTGTTTTTATACTTGGTGGCTTTGCAGTTGCCCACCTTTACTGTAAATTTGATCTGGGACACTCCTCCCAGTCTAGTGTCATTACCTCATTCTACCTATTCCAGGGAGAACATTTGAGAAGGCCAACCCAGTTAGCTTCTGCTCCTCCTTTCCCCTTTCCACTTTACAAAAAAAAAATTCTAAGCTTGTTTCCTGCCTTTCCTATAAGTTGTCTAGTCCAGATACAGATTTGCTGTATCCAGGACTGTTTGTAAGCTTCTGAGCCCCCAAACCTTTCTGTGTTGGATGGAAGCCTTCTACCTTAATTTTGTTTTTTAGAACTAGCCAGTTTTCTAGTTTTAGCACTCAAATCTGTTTCTTTGAGCTCAGCACTTGTTCAGAACTCATTGTAAGCACTAAATAAGTTACAAATTACTACAGGACTCAACTATCCTCACTTGTCTAGAGAAAAACGTTTTTTAGTACTTAATAAATAAGTACCTATCCAGGCATGTCTAAGGGTCAGCTCCCAGTGTTTTCTCCTGTCTACCTGATGAATCTGGGCATCTTGGGGCAATGCAGCTTGCCTCATGTACAGAGACAACCCTCACCTCCTACCACCCAACACTACAACCTGTGAGAGATGCACTTATATAACCAAACTGGAAGCAAAGCTCTCTTCACCCAAGACTAGACTAGACAGTCAAGAGGAGAAGGTAACCACTTGCACCACACCACACTCATCACATAGTCACTCAAAACCTACACCACCAAAACACACACATAGAAACACAAAACACACACCTACATTCGTGAAGGCTCTCAAAAAAAATCTACCCAAGCAACAGGGACCTCCAAAGCAGAAATGCAAGCAACCTCCACCCCCCAACACAACCCAAATGACACATAGCCCACAAACTCAGTATGCCACTCAACCACAGCCCATAAGGCATAACAACGTACCTAACACTCTAGTCATAGGTGACTCTATAGTCAGGCACACTGATGTTCCACTCACCAGGCTAAACAAGGAGAAAGTCACTGTCAGCTGCCTGTCAGGTGCCAGGATCCGCCACATAATGCATGCACTCAGGTCACTCCACAGCAAGTACAAACATGACTCTGTCATTGTCCATGTTGGTGTGAATGACCTGAGACGTACCTCCCTGGACTACATGAAAAGAGACATAGAGGAGATTTCTGATCTTGCAGCCCAGGCAGGTATGACCCTAGCCCTGAGTAGCATCCTGCCATCACCCAGAATGATACCACAGTACAAGTACAAAATGATTGACTTCAACAATTGGCTAAGCTTCTGGTATCATTCTAAAGGGATCCAGTATCTGTCTGCTGGGATGACATGATCGACAAACCAGGATGCTTTGCCAGAGATGGCCTGCACCTGTCGCCCTTGGGATTCCAGATACTGGCTAAGGCTCTTGCCACCCCTATAGTACCTTTTTTAGGCAAAATTGAAATGACAAATTCACCACCGTGACAGGTACAAGCAAGCAAAATCTGAGGGTAATGCTACTCAATGCTAGAAGTCTAAACCTCAAAATGCACTCACTCGAGGCACTCCTTAAAATGGAGAACATCGACATGTGTGCAGTGACAGAGACCTGGTTCAAGGCTCCAGAGAGCACCCCTGCATAACCAGGCTATAATTCATACCACACCTTTCTGCCACCTAACTTGGACCAAAGCACTCAAGGTGGAGGCATATCCATATTCATTAAGGAAATCCACACCTCCAGGCTAGTTGCTCAGCATAATGCATCTGAGATTATCCAAGTGCAACTAACTCTGGGCAAGACTGCAATGCAAATTGTAGCTTGCTACAGATCCCCCACCATGCCCCAAGCTTCCCACTCCTCACTTCTTGATACACTGGAAAATATTAGGGTACAACCTAACACCCTAATAATGGGCAATTTCAACTACCCCACCATTAACTGGGAAAACTACTCATGTACCAACTCTTGTGCTCAACGTTTTCTGGAATTCATAAATTCCAATGCCTTGGATCAACTTATCCACACCCCCACCAGGGGCAGCAATATCCTAGACCTGGTCATTACTAACATGGGCAACCAGTGTTCCACACCAGAGGTCAATTCCTCGTTGGTCAGATCTGACCAAAAGCAAATCACCCTAGACATCCATATCCCAGCCCCACCCCACCCCCATTAGGGAAACCATCGTAACAAATTTCTACAAAGCCAACTTCACGCTTCTTAAGACAGAAGTGGCAAACTTTACAACACCCATGCTGATGGACAATAGAGCTACGACTGCTGAATCCTATACAATTGCACTTTATAAGCACTTACACAAGTGCATGGATTGTGTAATCCCTAACAGAACCAAGATGCTATCCTCCAAAAAAAGGAAGCCAATCTGGTGATCCCCTGCTATAAACAAACTCTACAACAGAAGAAAGAAACTGTTGCAAAAAAAGAGTAAAATCCCATGATTGGAGGAACTCCGTGGTCAGCCTCAGTAAGAAGCTGAGATCCCTCATTAAATCCTCCAAAGCTAGTTAGGAAAACAAAATTGCCACTGATTCTAAAGACAACCACAAAACATTCTATAGCTATGTCAAGAATCTCAATGGCAACATTCATATCTGCTCTGAGTTACAGCACAATGGCACTAAATATATAGAACCAACTGATATTGCCAACATCCTGGCAGATAGGTTCAGTGCTAATTTTACCCCTCTCTCATCCCCTAAAGGGCCCATCTCTATACTGGAAGAATGCAAAGTACCTGTAATCATGGCTGCACAGGTAAAAAACACACTCTCCAAAGCCAAGAACACAGCATCCATGGGACCTGACAACATCCCAGGCTACGTTTTACAAGAACTACAGAACGAACTGGCACACCACCTAAGTACCATGTTCAATCATAGCCTCACCTCAGGCTTTGTGCCCACTGAATGGTGCACAGCAACAGTTATCCCACTCCACAAAGGGGGAGCCACCACAGACCCCAGGAACTACCACCCCATTAGCCTGATGAGCCTGGTCTGCAAGGATATGGAGTGTATCATCATGGAACTTATAAACAATGACACTTCTTTGAAGCGGTCGCCAAAGCTGTAGATGAGGGTAAGGTGGTACACACAGCCTATCTAGATCTCGCCAAGGCTTTCAACACCATTCCCCACTCTGGAATTATAGACAAATTCACTAAACTAGGTATAAATCCCTATGTCACAAGATGGGTTGTCAACTGGCTCACTGACCGAACCCACACTGTGACAGTAGTAGACTCTAAATCCAACTTCAGACCAGTGACAAGTGGAGTACCACAGGGTTCAGTACTAGGTCCTCTCTGTTTGGTATCTACTTCACTGAAGTACAGGCTAACACAGAAGGTCTTTGGCTAACAAAGTTTGCAGATGACTGCAAACTAGGAGCCATTATCAAATCTCCTAACGATGTGGACATCCTACAAAAGGGCCTCACTGAGACAGATGCCTGGTGTCAAAGCCATGGCCTCAAGCTCAATGCCAAAAAGTGCATTGTCATCCCTTTTGGTAAAAACTCTGTACCCATGAACTACCACATAGGCAGTAGTCTACTTAACACCAAAAGTGTGATAAGAGACCTTGGGACACAGGTGGACAGTAGTCTCTCCTTTGATAATCACATCGTCACAGTAGTCAGGAAATCCTTCTACGTGGCACACCTCATCACAAAAGGTTTCTCATCCAGGAAAAAAGAGGTCATTGTTCCTCTCTACTCATCACTCATTAAGCCCATTATATAGTACAACACCCCTTTTGGTATGTACCTCACAAGACATCTACACCAACTGGAAAGGCCACAGAAATACCTCACAAAGAGGATTACTGGCCTCAAACAGATGCCCTACGCAGACCGTCTCAAAAAAACTCCAGCTTTACTCTGTCACATATCGCCTACTCAGAGGCGATCTCTGCCTAACATACAAAGCTATGTCAAACCCAGAGCTGTTGGACATGCTCCATGTAAAGAAATCCCAATACCTCTGAGCTATATGCTCTAGGGACCTAAACCTTGTCACCACAATAAACAGAACATGCTGGAGGGATAGATTCCTATCTCAGAGACTTCCCATACTCTGGAACAAACTACCTATCTATATCAAACAAAGCTCCTCATTAGCACTCTTCAAGAACAATCTTGATGATTGGATGGGAGATAGGAAATTCCCCCCCCCCCAGGATCACTTCTGTGGATCTGCTTGACAGGGGCACAGGAAAATATTTTTTTTGGGTGGCAAAAGCCAGGGTACCATTTGGCTAGGCTTTTATAGGCCCTAGGGCTAATAGCCTAGTACCTACCTATGAACCTATGAACCTATGACTGGAGATATAAAAGTATGTGGAAAAGGATGTTCTCTGTGTGGGCGTAAATTTCCAGGGATTCAAGCTTTTGCTCACCACGAGCCCCACATCTGGAACCTGTTAAATGGTTAGCTGTGAGGGTCCCCTATTCTGAGTAACCATTGATTAGTTCAGTAGCTATTTATACTGTTACCAGTTTTGGTGTTTTTCTGTTATTTTACCCCACCATTTTTATTGTGTTTTAGATTTCTACTTTCATTTTTTTTTCATTTTTATGTTGTTTTATCAATTATCTGTTCTCATTTGCTTAGATGTACTTTGCTTTTATACTGTTTGGATTCATGCACTTAAATAACTTGAAACTGAAGATAAAAAATATTACAGCTGAAATAAAAGGGCTGCTTGAAAATCTGAAGCCTTCCCCATCAGCTGATGATGATCTTCCCTCAGATTTCCTAAAAATATCAGCAAAACCTACTGTTTGCCCTGTTTCAATAATTATTAACAGCTCACTCAGAAGTGTTAATATTACATATCCAACTTTCATGCATTCCATTAACCTGGAAATGTACAGTCACCCCCAAAGGGAAAATGCAGAAATATACTAGCAAGGACAGTAAACTCCTGGACCAACCTCATGCTGATCAGCATTTAATGCAGGAATGGTTAAGGAAAGTGGACTATGCGCATGTTCATTTACAAGGTCAGTTGAACATGTCAGTGATACAGACAAATGCAGGTTTTTAAAACAGAATTGGAAACAGTTGAAAATCTTGTTGCTGGGTGTGATACACTAATGGCAGAAGGCCTGTATATTGAAAGGCATAATAATGTGGCAAGACTGTTGCACTGGGTATTGTGCAAGCATTATAATATTGAAGTAGCTGACAAACATTGGAAACATGAGCCACAAAGCATTATAGAAAATGATGAAGTTTATATCACATGGAATCATCCATTACCAACAGATCAAAAATACATGTGAGAAAGTCAAATATGTAAACGAAAACCAAGAAAAAAGTAAACTACTGCAAACACAAAACATCCAACCGAGAACCGCAGGGTCCACACGAGGAAAATGAATAAACCACCTGGTGTAATTCACTTACTTACCCTGTAGTTCTCTGTTGGATATTTTGTGTTTGCAGAAAGCCAGATATAGTAGTCCAGGAAAAGAAGAAAAAGTAGCATTGATCATTGAAATTGCTACACCCACTAATTACAGTGTCTTATGTGCAGAGAGACACAAAGTCATAAAATACCAGGATTTACAGGCAGAAATGAGAGCAATGTGGAAGAAGGGTCTATGTTAAAAGAACAAATGATCATAATGTCGAGTACAACATATTCAACACACTATGATCGAAAGTTCAACAACATGAAACCTTAAAAGCCTGAAACAAACAAAATCGAAAGATTTTGTTTGTCTTACACCTTCCCTACACTAAAATACAAAACACATACATACAACCTATGCATACAAACCCCTACATACTCACGTCACTCAAACATCTACACACCTACACAAACACACCTACTTTTAAAATTAAGTAGGGGGGGGGCTTCACCCCCCCACCCCACCCCCAACTAAATATACCAACTCCAAGATCGCTGTACATTGGGGAAAGGGCAATTTCCCGGTAATCCCAACAAGAGATTACCGGGAAATTGCCCTTTCTCCAATGTACAACGATCTCGGAGTTGGTATATTAAACTAAGCGGCCCCTTACCTAGCCATTCCGAACAGTGTAGCGTGTCTACGTCACACGCTACACTGAATAAGATGGCCAACCAAAACATTTCAGAACTCCAAATTTCGAGATTTGGAGTCTCCGATTACATGAACGTTCCATCAAAGGTTGTTGAACATGTTGTACTCGACATTTTGATCATTCGTTCATGTAACATAAACCCTGGAAGAAGGATACCCATACAGTTCCAATACCAGTAGGAGCAATGGGTCTCAGAAAAGAATTTAGGTACATGTAACTTCATAGGAATTGCAGGAGTCAAATCTGGGCACAATTCAGGTGCTGCAAAGATCACTTTTGGCTAATATCAAAGACTGAAACAATACTAATGTCGTCAACTTTAATCATCCTTTGAATTAAGAATGGGGTCCATTCCCATCATGGTATTTGAGACCTCAAAGTCTTTGAGAAATTAAAAAAAGGGGTAACTGTTCTTGACTTTTCCAGCTTTTGTCCTATAACCCTTCTCTATCCATTAGCTAACTCATCTAAGAAACTAAGAAATCCATTCATAAGCAGAGCTATAGCTAAGAATGGGTGGCAGGGCAGCTTCTCTCGATGCCAGCTTGCATCCAACTTTCCTGGATACAAGCTGGTAGGGGGCATGATCGGCAGTTGCCAATGGGGCATAAGTGCAGAATAGGCAGTTATTTAAGAATCTGTGGGTGATACTGTAGTTTTTTAAACAACTGCCCATACTGCAGTCATTCAACTATGTAGTAGCACTGTTTTCTTCAACTTCATCAATAATTAATTGTATTTGCAGAAAACGTTTGCTATGGTTCAGAGCTGATTTTTTTTTTTTTGTCAGCTCAGGCAGATCTTTATGAGGATGCCAATCTAATGGCTACACTATGCATCAGATAATCTAGTTATGGCCCTCTGTTTATAAGTATCTAGTTATGGCCCTCTGTTTATAAGTAACTACTACACTGTGTTACAGTGAACAACCTTCTTTACAAGAATCAACATAGTTTCTGCCCAGGTCACAGCATGGAATTTTACACAGCCAACATTCATTGACTTTGACAGAAGTAATCTGACATCTGTGAGTTTTTACAGAACGGGTTTTCTAGATCTTTCCAATACCTTTGATATGGTGAATCATGAATTACTGCTACATCACGTTATGCTTTGTCACTTTCCTCTGTTCCCACTCACTGGTTAAAAAATATATTATGGACAGAATGGTATGCTCTCTTCCAAGCACATCTTATAGATGTTAACCACTGTCATTCCTTGTCCCCTATAAGCTTTGTAAATAAAATGTCACTTTCATGTGACATTACAAAGTACATTCAATAAATGTATGTTTCTAGGCTGCTTACCTCTTTTCTTACCATCAGTGTACTGTTAAACTTATTACTATGCAGTTTCAATAAAATTCATAGTTCGATACTAGTATCTGGTTTAATACACAATGCAGACAAAACTGGAGTAATATCTCTCCCTGTAGCTCAGAATCCATAGACATATCCAGTTTTGGAATTAAAACCATGGGTACACATTGTCATGAACTGGTTAAATCTACTGAGGTCCTTTGTGTAATGATGGACAACTAACTCAGATTTGACCTACATGGTAGCAAATTAACTATTAAGTCCTGTCAAAAAGTTTCCTCCTGTGCACAGTGAGACACTTTGTTCAGCCAAAGTTAGAGGAAGCTACTGCATGCCTTTCTTTTTTCACTTCTTATACATGCTTAATAAACCTTAGAAAAAGTATGAGATCCATAGCACAAGTCCTTCAGAAAACATGGCTGTCTCTCCCTGTTCACACTAATGGATGGATACAGTTAGACAGTTATATTGGTATAACACAACTCCATGTCATGTATTCTGTTCTGTGTCTACCAATCGCATCCTGACATAGTATACACTGTCTCAACTAGGTAGCTGTATTGCTGATACTGTAGTACAGCATAAGAAGGGGCTGCACTGCATTAGATGACATATTGACCCAAGGTCCCATCTGATTGAGAAGTTGTACCTCACGTAAATGTAAAAGATCCCATGGCACCTATCAAAAAGAGTATGGCTGCTTTATTAACACTTACATTAATTTTATGCTAAATAAAAAAATGTAAATCGATTAATTACACACTCATTTTTTCACATTCATATTTTAAATGATTTGCAAGTTATCAACACAAAAGACCTGCACTAAACAGTTCTATTTCTTTCATTCTTTTTCTTCTGTGTTTACCCTCTATCTCCCATCTTTTCTTCCACAGTCATGTTCTTATTTCAGCTAATGCACCATCCTCTTCCATTTTGTAGTTATATAACAAATTCTCACATTTTTTCCCCCAGCACCCATATTGTCACAGACGGTGCTTTATTTCACGTAATCATTATCACATCTCTTTACTTTATCATACTTCTCATATAATATCATATTCATATATATATATATATATATATATACATATATATATATATATATATTTAAACCCTTTCCATTTATATTCATTTTTAAACTCTTCCAAAATTCTTTATTCTTTTTGCAAACCAGAAAACAATGTTTTGTTGTTTCTCCTGCATGACAGACAACACATTTTCTTTCCTCCATCACCTTATATTTCATATGCCTTTTCACTGGTAATTTGCCCAATAAAATTATCCCCCAAAAATTCTCTACTTCTGCCATTTATCGCCATTTTTCATCTTATTTGTATTAATCTATGCATTTTACAGTTTATTGCAATATGTCAGTATTCATTTATGTATATGAATTTTCTGCTAGTTCATTTGTGGATCTTTTCTCCCAGAGTGTCTACTGAAAATGGATAAAATTATCCAGTTGGGCTTTCCCAATAAACAAATGTCAATAAATAAATACATGAATAAACATACAATTATTTTCTATTTCCCATCAACCTTACTTACTTTTAACTTCTATAAATTCATTTTTTGCCATTGTGTCCTTTTTTTCTTTTCCCTAGTTTTTCCTCTTCCCATACATTTTACATTTTTCACATAGCATCTTATTTATCATTTATTTTTGTCTTTGTTTTACCTTCTTATTACCCAGAACACATGCATAGATGCTAAATGCATGACTGCATGTTTTAAATTTAAACCACTTTCTTTATTTTATTATAAATTATCCCTCTTCTCAATGGACTCAGCCTTGAGAATCAAATGAAGCTAAAAAATTCATAATTACTATTTTTCCATTTGGGTAGGAAACATACATATTCTCTCAAAATGCACTATTTTTCCTAACACATAATTATCAGCGGATCGGGTTTATATTACATTGACGAACGCTTAAATTTTCGAATCTCTAAAGGTCAACCTTTAGAGATTGAACATTTAAGTGTTCAAAAATTTAATAAAAGAAAGAAAAAAAAAGGTAAACTGAAAGGGATTTAGCAGGGGGGCAAGTCCCCTCTGCACCCCCCACACCCCACTACTTAAATATACCAACTCTGAGACCACACTTCAGTGCATGGCAGAGCTGAAATGGGAAATTCCCCATTCCCTACACTGTAGCATGATCTTGGAGTTGGTATATTTAAGTAGCGAGGGGTGTGAGGATGCAGGGGGCTTACCCCCCTGCTTACACCATTTAGTTTTTTTGTTTTAGTTTTATTTATTTTTTTTTTTAATTTTTAAGATATTCGAACACTTAACTGTTCGATCTCTAAAGGTCAACATTTAGATATTTGAACATTTAAACGCTCGTTTATCTAATATAGACCCAGCGGATCTACTTCAGTTCATTGAAAACTCATTTCAATGAAATTAATTTTGTTGAAATCTCACTTCACTGAAACTCAACTGCCTGAACACAATTCACTGAAATCTCTCTTCACTGAAAACTCATTTGACTGAAACTCATTTCATAGGAAGGTATATGTCCTGTTCCCCACTGTAGTGCGATCCTGGAGTTAGTATATATAATAACGGGGGTGGGGTGCATAGTCCCACACCTTTTTTAAACATTGTAAGCCATAGACATAGATACTTACAAGGTGAATGAATAACTCTTTCCAGAAGACAATATATACCCAAACTATGTGGGGGGCTGTGCTCCCCTTCCTTTATATACTAACTCCAGGATTGCCCTACAGTGGGGAACAGGGCATATACCTTTCTACGAAATGAGTTCCAGTCAAATGAGTTTTCATTGAAGTGAGCTTTCAGTGAATTGTGCTCAGGCAGCTGAGTTTCAGTGAAATGAGCTTTCAATGAAATGAGTTGCAGTGAAATGAGTTTTCCATGAAACAAAGTAGACCCATATCAGCATATATGTCTTTTTTGAAATGGTAAATAAAAACTTTTCTGCTAAGCTAACATATTTTAATTTGCTACAGTATCTCTCCCCACTGACTAATTATACTTTCTTTCTCACCAAAGGTCACTCTCAAATTCTTAATTTCCTTTCTTGTTAAATATGTTCTATTTATCTTTATCTCACCACATCCCTAATACTGCATTTTTAATTGCAGATCAGTTTTTTAACAGTTGTTTTATCTTTATTACATCCTCACTTATCCATCCTTTGTTTTTTAAGAACCAAGTCATCTGCATATGTCATACATATTGGTAATATAATATTTCCTTTCATCTCACATTTTGCCTCCTTCATTCCATACATGCATGTCTATACTACTGCATTCATTACTAATACAAATAAGCACATATTCACTGTGCATCCCTGTTTTATTCCTTTCATAACACTTATTTTTCCCACCCACCTGTTTATTATAACTTGTATCCATGATTTTTCATAACATTTCTTTATTACATTATAGGCCTCCAATGTTTTATATAGGTTCACAGGTTCATATGAGGTTTCTAGGCTAGCAGCCCTAGAGCCTTTACAATCCCAGCCATGTTAATTCCAAGTATCCCCATTTGTTTTTGTTTTTTTTTTGGGGGGGGGTAGTCTGCAGAACAGATTGGTGAACAGACTGGGTCTGTGATCAACACCAGCTACTCCTGTCCATAAGGAACATGGGTGCCACCCCAGGGGTGAATTTGCAGTCTCCTATCCAAATTATCTAAGTTGCATTTGAATAGGGTCAGTGAATCATCATATATTTTCTTTCACCCTTTTCCATACAAATGTTATCACTCCATGCCATATACATCCTTCCATTATATCTTATTTTATCCATTCATGTAATATTTAAAAAAATCTTTCTTCTTTATTCATTTCTTTATAATACTCATAACTTATACCATCTAATTCTGGTGCTGATTAATTCATACCTTCTTTCCTCACTTTGCGTATTTCTTCTTTTGTTATTTAATTTTATAAATAATTCCTTACTTTTTCAGATATATATATTTTTTTACTTTCCATTCTTTTTGCTCATCCTAACCCTCTTTTTCATACATTTTCTCTAAAATAAAATCTACCACCTCCATAATATATTGTTTGTATTTTATGTTTCATTTGCCATCTGAGATAGTATACATCCTTCCTTCTCTCATTTGTACTTATTTTCCTAAATAAGGGGAAACATCTGCCCAGATTCAGCAAGCCCTGCACGGTGTGCAGGAACAGTGCAGGATCTCCAGGAGGCAATATGTCTGCCGTGCGATCCAGGAATAAGCTGCAGGGACGTGCACGAGCGCTCCTGCACTATTGCTGCACGGATGCAGCTCCTGTATGCAAATTACTCCATTTGCAGGTAAAAAACATGCAAATGAGATTTATTTGTGATCCAGGAAGCTGGCAGCCAACCGTGCAGGACTAGTGTAATCTGCAGAAATGTACTCGGTTAGTAACAGAGTACATTTCTGCAAACTACAAAAATGGAGACATGACAGCTCCAAATAAAGGGTGTATAGAACATGTAAAGCATCCCAATGGCCAAAAATGTGGCCATTGACATGGAAAACAGTTTTAAAAATAAAAAAGTAACATTTTTAGCCAATTTCAGCTGTTTAAGCATAGGGCAGAGGCGCATAAATGGGATAGGGCCAAAAATATAAAAAATAACCTGAAATAAGCATTCTAACCAAAATCACTATTTTGCCGTTATACTCAATGGCAGGCAGAAGACAACATGGCCAGTGAATAGTGGTTGCTATGTGTGGAGGCTCAGTGTGGGACCTGTTTAGCAGGCAATCCTATGCAAATGAGGGGAATGATACTGAATCCCAGATTTCCCCTCAGTGCTAGTCAGCATCTAACAGTGTACATGCAGGAATAACTTGGTTCAAGCCTAAGAGTTAGCTGACATCATAGGGGTGTGTGTCAGGCATACTGTAGGTGGACTGGAGCCCTATGGCTCTGGTTTGCCCTTAGCTTAGCAGAGCTAAGGAAGGGTATGTGTCTCAGGCTGCCTAGCACTCTTTACATTGCCTAAGCTTGTGTGCATGCCACGCACTGGGTTTTAAATGAAAAAAAAGTAAACCAGGAAGTAGCAGCGCTGTGCACATTTGAGCACTGTGTTTGCGTGGCACGCCCCCGGGCTTAAACAGGAAGGCAGTGGGAAGGGAAAACAGCAGTAGGAAGGTAATCAAGGAGAACTAGCATAGCTGGCTGGTGAAATGTGTCAGAATCAGCCAATTACACAGGCAGCAGCCCAGCCCAGAGCACTACCAGAAACTATGCAAACACATTTCCCTCTAGTTTTTCCCACGTACTCTGCACCACCAGTGTATACAAGCGGGGAAGTTTTAACAAACAAAAACAACAAAATGATAGGGGCTGCAGCAGCTATCATCCATCAACATGTGGAAGAGGCTGAGGGTGGTGCGGATGAGAATGTTGTCGACCAACCCACAATGAGGAGATGGAGAAGTGTGTACAGATCCAGGGTAACCTAGCAGGGGCTATATGAGCTGGAGATAGTAGAGTGCTATAGGGTGGACAGGGACCTTCTACAGCAAATTGTTGAGCTGTGCCGGCCATACCTGACACACAGAACTAACAGAGGGGAACCCATCCCAGTGGATACCAAGGTATGTGTAGGCCTAAGAATACTAGCCATAGGTACCTTCCAAAGGCCAACTGGGGATATCATGGGGATCTCACAGGCATCAGCATCCAGAGTACTCCACCAGTTACTGGATGCCATGTAAGCACATGCTGGTGAGCACATATATTTCCCCAACACCCGTGAGGTGTTGGCCAGCAATATGCATCTCTTCCACCAAATAGCAGAGTACCCTGAGGTAGTGGGTGCTATAGACTGCATGCTCATACACATCAAAGCACCACCTGATGAGCAGGGTAGG
The DNA here is from genome assembly GCF_019279795.1 of Protopterus annectens. Taxonomy (NCBI): domain Eukaryota; kingdom Metazoa; phylum Chordata; order Ceratodontiformes; family Protopteridae; genus Protopterus; species Protopterus annectens. Next base: position 875,323,707 of record NC_056727.1, read on the forward strand.
GTCTACATCAACCACAAGGGCTTCCCCCCCATCAACTGCCAGCTCATGTGCAATGCCCAGGGCATTATAATGAATGTGTGTGCTGGCTGCCTTGGAAGCTATCATGATTCCCACATCTGGCATCTGATGCAGCTGTACCAGAGATTTGCCAATGGGGGACATCCCTTATGGTCACCTAGTGGGAGATGCTGGTTACGCACTGGAGCCGTGGCTGATGACACCCATCAGAAACGTACACACACCCAAAAAAGAACTCCATAATGAAACACACGCACAGACCAGAATTATAATAGAGCATGTGTTTGGGGTGCTCAAGTCACGGTTCCAGTGCCTGGACACATCCAGTGGAGCCTTGCAGTACTCACCAGCTACATGTACTCAAATTGTCATCGTATGTGCCATGCTACACAATACGATCCTGTGGAAACAGCTGCAGCAGGAACAGCACGGGGCAAGGTCACACAGCCCCCCACCATTGCCAAGGCCTGCACAGGCACAGATTGACTTGGAGGAGGAACAACCTGAGCCTGCCCCAGTAGGCAGAAGGAGGGGTGCCCAGTATGCCCTGGCCTTGGCAAAGACACAACACATATCACATACACTGACACAGCAGGAACCCAGGGAATGACACCTCTCTCTGACTTGTATATACAGTAAAAGGGATGTCAAACATGACATTACCTGTGTTCAACCATGTATATGGAGTTTACTATGTGCATCCAAATACGCATCCCTCCAGCACCATCCTCAGTACTGGCACAGCCACAATGTCACTCTTCTTACCAATTGCCAAATGTAGTAGTATGTGTTGTTACTTGTATCTATGGTATGGATGTGAGCATGCAAGGGAATTGGGTGGCTGAATGGGATGCTAACAGATAGTAGACTCCTATAGTGGCAGCATGAGATTTGTAACAGATACTGATGTCACCATAGTAGTCAGTACTACACATGGTGACAAAACTCACTGAAGAAAATGTGCTGGGCCACATGTGTGTCCATATGACACACACATGCCAGTCAGGGAAGCTCACATACCCAACAACAGTCTCAGCCAGCAGGACAGATGTAGACAAACACAAACAAAGGATGTGCTAAAGCCTCTGAATCATGGCTATGGGTAACCACCCCCTAGGCCTACACAGACAGACAACATCAGGTCAGGCAGTGGGATATTAGTTCTGAAGGGTAAGAAGTCAGAAACTGATATGTAGGTCAATATAACCTAAGACCTGTAGTACACTGATATGCCTCTAGTCAGCATGATAGGTTAGAATACAGAATGAAATGGAGTACCTGACATACCAGTACAGTCATAGCAAATGTGTACAAGTGTCAGGTGTGCCCCCCAATCCTATGTAGAACTGCAGTAACAGTCAGGTGTGCCCCCCAATCCAATGTAGACACGTAGTAACAGTCAGGTGTGCCCCCCAATCCTATGTAGAAATTTAGTAACAGTCTGGTGTGCTCCCCCCAATCTGATGTAGACACGTAACAGTCAGGTGTGCCCCCCAATCCTATGTATTAATGTAACAGTCTTGTGTGCCCCCCCAATCTGATGTAGACATGTTGTAACAAGTCAGGTGTGCCTCCAATCCTATGTAGAACTGTACTAACAGTCAGGTGTGCCCCCCAATCCTATGTAGAAATGTAGTAACAGTCAGGTGTGCCCTCCATGCCTATGTAGACACATAGTAACAGTCAGGTGTGCACCCCCCAATCCTATGTAGAAATGTAGTAACAGTCTGGTATGCCCCCCAAATCCGATGTAGACACATAGTAACAGTTAGGTGTGCCCCTCCCAATCCTATGTAGAAATGTAGTAACATGTATTTGTAGGTATAACACTAGTGGAGCACAGATTACCTGAGGTGGCCAAGGTAGCAGGATAGATTGTAGCATTTGTAGAATATGCAGGTATGTGTGTGTGTTAGGTTGGTGTGTGTTTCATATTGTGTGAGAGTGGTCAGTATGTATGCATGGTGAGGTTTGTCCTGGTGGCCATTGCCTAGCACTGCTGATGACAGGGCCAAGTCCTCACAACTGCAGTGCCAAGCACAATGCTCCACAGTATAACACATTCTAGCATTAAGCCATTGTAAATGTATGAAGACAATATGTGTCACCATCTGAAAGATGGACATGGCATTACTGCTGGGCCAGATATGCAAGCAGTACATAGGGGAAAGTACCCCAGACAGACAGTGTATAATGTGTAACCATTAAATGGACACACCCTTGGAATTATACATACAGGTTTGCAGTACATTATCTGGGCTTGTAGTATGGAATACCGATGTCATCTGGCCAAACATTTGCAGACCACAAAGGTCATAGGAATGATGTATTGAGAAACAGCTGATGTCCCTGCACAAGCCAGCATAAGTGCAATGCCCCATGCATATCTGTGAGTCAGATGCAAGTAGTGTCCATAGCACACATGCACCCAGCTCACCCAACCACCACCCACACATACCTCTCCAGTCTTATCCCTGTTGTTGGGAATGGGTACAATATAACCCCCACCTGTGTATGGCAATAACAAAAGAATGCAGCATGCAGTGCAGGTGCCCCATGCAGGTGTGTCCCTAGTTGTAAACACTACCCTGCCAGCATCCACACCACTTGATCAATACTCACAGAAAGTATTGGCATGAACACCTAGCACACCTACCCTGTCACCACAGGGGAATATACTGTATTACAGTCTGGGACTGTATGACAGACAGAATGCAACAGCCTGCTACTGCTGGCCTGCATCACTACCAAATGGCCTACAGTCCACTGCCAAAGGCCAGTGTCTCACCCATACTACCAATGTATGTTATGTCATGGACTCCAAAATAACAACATAACACAGTCTACAGAACCCATATGCAAGGCCATGTGGACAAACCACAGTAACATGTCTACCATGTCCCACTGCATGAACTGTGGACCAACACCAATACACTGCTGTGATGAGATGATAACTATGAGGAAAGTATCAAAGAATGTTTGCATAATTTATAGAAGAGGATAGACTAATAGAGGAGGGTGGGAGCATGGGCAGCATGAAATGTGCGGAGTCCGAAACACAGCCATGTGCACATACTATCCTTGGCTGCAAACACAAGAATGGGTGGTTACAAACCTGCTTGTAAACCACAATAGGGGTAATACCCTGACTTATGACTCCTGCCTCTGGGATCCTCTGCCACCACTGTACCAAGGTGCTGAACCAGTTACACAGACCCAGCAGCAAGTGTCTGCAGCTCCCCCTCCAGAATGGCATTAGTTTGAAAGAATATGTAGGCATTTGACCACAATACTGGACACAGCTGCATTCACCCTGTGTTCCCCAGGACATCGCTGTGAGCAAAAATGTCTACCTGACAGTACTTGATGACATAAAACATCAGTGTATAACAGTACACATGTCTGAATATCTCTGCTAACATCAGGACCATGTAGCAGAAGCAGCACAGACACAATTACCTACAGTACCCACTATCCCTTCCCCAGTTTGACCCCATATTGTCAACTGATCTACACATATCCTGCAGAAACAGTTTGATAGCTGTAGGTGTAGAGCACTAAAGTCTGCACTGGAGTACAATCTACCTGGAATGGATCCACACATTCAATACAGAAGGGCATTCTGGGCATGCTCCCACACTTAGAGAAATGAAGGCAATGTCAGACAACAAAATACTGAAAGGTCATACTGGGCATGCTCACACACTTAAAGAAATGACGCCCATGTATGGCAACAACAGTGGACCACACATATCTGACAGTTGCAGATGTTAGTGCATACACTCCACAGTATGCACCTGTCATGCTTTGCACACACATTGGATAGGAATACACACATACATCCAAGGACAATACACTATAATATGCCAAAAGTACACATACATAGATGTGTGGAAGAGAGTAACAGTGACAAAGAGCCTTCCATCATGAGGCCTATCCCACCCAGCACACAGCCAAATGGCTACAACCACATGCTGTGTAAATGTCACTCACCATAGACATTTGCCTCTGGAATCCCTCAGCATTATAGACTCTGTAGTACTAGTGCTAACTGTGCAATATGACTGTACAAGGCAGTAGTCATCTAGCAGTTGTATACACGTACCTGTGGAATATAAACCTGTGTGTGCCTGAGTGTGGTGTGTCAACCTCTAGATGAATGGGTTATGGTCCATGCACATACACTGGGCTTCCCATTGTCCTACTATGGCAAGCTTGCTGGTGACACTCACTTTGAAACACACCATTGGGGAAGCAATAGCCCAGTAATCTCTGTGGCATGTCTTATAACTGCGTAGTGCTGTAGTGTTATAAACTAGTTAGGTAGGAGTTCTAATCCCAGACATGACAACTGTGTGTGTGTGTGTATGCCTGTGTAGGGATCTGTAACTGCATAATGCTGTAGTGTGATAAACTGGTTAGGTAGGAGTTTTAATCCCAGACATGGCAACTGTTGTGTGTGTGTTTTTGTCTGTGTAGGGATCAATGCTTTTTAGGCAAGTCACACTCACTACAATTCAAATGCCCTACTTTGGCAAGCCTGCTGATGTCATTCACTTTGAAATACACCTTTGGAGAAGCAATAGCCCAGTAATCTCTGTGGCATGTCCTATAACTGCGTAGTGCTGTAGTGTGATAAACTAGTTAGGTAGGAGTTCTAATCCCAGGCATGGCAACTGTGTGTGTGTTTGTCTGTGTAGGGATCTGTAATGGCATAATGCTGTAGTGTGATAAACTGGTTAGATAGGAGTTTTAATCCCAGACATGGCAACTGTTGTGTGTGGGTTTTTGTCTGTGTAAGGATCAATGCTTTTAAGGCAAGTCACACTCACTACAATTCAAATGCCCTACTTTGGCAAGCCTACTAATGTCATTCACTTTGAAATACACCTTCGGGGAAGGAGTAGCCCGGTAATCACTGTGGCTTGTCATATAACTGTGTAATGGTATAGTGTGACAAACTAGTTAGATAGGAGTTCTAATCCCATACATGGGAACTGTGTGTTTGTGTGTGTGTGTGTGTGTGTGTGTGTGTGTGTGTGTGTGTGTGTGTGTGTGTGTGTGTGTTTGTCTGTGTAGGGAGCAATGCTTTTTAGGCTAGTCACACTCACGACAATTTCAAATGTCCTACTTTGGCAAACCTACTAATGTCATTCACATTGAAATACACCTTTGGGGAAGGTGTATCCCAGTAATCTCTGTGGTACGTCCTTGAACAGTGTAGTGTAATATAGTAGTTCAGTAGGGGTTCTATTCCCAGACATGGTAAGTGCGGATGTTTTTGTGTTGGTATGTGTGTTTGCTTGTCTTTGTAGGTAGCAATACTTTTGAGGCCATTCACAGTCAATACAACCTCCATTGCCCTTCTTTAGCAAGCCTGCTGATGTCATTCATTTTAAAATACACTTTTGGGAAAGGAGTAGTCCAGTAATCTCCATGGTGCGTCCTATAACAGCGTAATGCTGTAGTGTGATATAGTAGTTCGGTAGGAGGTCTATTCCCAGACATGGCAAGTGTGGATGATTGTCTGTGTAGGGAGCAATGCCTTTTGAGCCCATTCAAAGTCACTACAATCTCCATTGCCCTTCTTTGGCAAGCCTGCTGATGTCATTCCCTTTGAAATACACCGTTGGAGTTAGAGTATTCCAGTAATCTCCGTGGTGTGTTCCATAAATGTGTAATGCTGTAGTATGATAAACATGTTAGGTAGGAGTTCTAATCCCAGACATGTCAACTGTGTGTGTGTGTGTGTGTGTGTGTGTGTGTGTGTGTGTGTGTGTGTGTGTGTGTGTGTGTGTGTGTATGTGTGTGTGTTTGTCTGTGCAGGGAGCAATGCTTTTTAAGCTAGTCACACTCACTACAATTTCAAATGCCCTACTTTGGCATGCCTGCTGATGTCATTAACCTTGAAATACAGCTTTGGGGAAGGTGTAACCCAGTAATCTCTGTGGTTCATCCCAGAACAGTGTAGTGTGATATAATAGTTTGGTAGGGGTTCTATCCGCAGACATGGCAAGTGTGGATGTTTGTGTGTGTGTTTCTTTGTTTGTCTGTGTAGGGAGAAATGCTTTTGAGGCCATTCACAGTCACTACAACCTCCATTGCCCTTCTTTGGCAAGCCTGCTGATGCCATTCAGTTTGAAATAGACTTTTGGGAAAGGTGAAGCCCAGTAATCTCTGTGGTGTATCCTATAACTGTGTAATGCTGTAGTGTGGTAAACTAGTTAAGTAGGAGTTCTAATCCCAGACATGGCAACTATGTGTGTGTCTGTGTTTGTCATTCATGTCCTGTGTGGAGGTGGCTGTGAATATGTAACAACTGAACTCATTGTGTAGCGGGTTTTGCAAATTTCTTATATGTTAAGCCTATTGTATGTCACAATGTCCACCTTACAAGAATAACAGATGTCAAATAGCTGAGAGGCTGGTGTGCCAATTCATATGACTACATGTGACATCAAGGCCTGACAAACAAATTAAGCAACCCATGTAGTACCCAGAGAATACTCTCAACCCATGTCTCATACACAAACACACATGCCTAGGCAACAACCGCTTTGTTGGTAGTACCCTGTATATTTCCCACAGATAGTAACCATGGTGTGATTGCAGTGGACTACAGAGGGCATGGCACCCTGTCCCATCACTACAATAGGCACATAATTGCAGACAATATGTCTTCACTATGTTCCCCACTGAACGCCTGCAACTACTGTGGTGCCATCAAATTTGACCCACAAAGGACATACCATGCCTTAAACACATGCTCTGTATGGACAGATGCCACTGACATCAGGGAATACCTGTATCATGCTATCAATGTAGATACATGGTTAACCTGGTGTCCATTACCAGTTCCCGTCATGAGACCAGGACTGGCACATCTGATGATATCAATCTGTGTACACAACATGGGCCAGACACCCCAGGTACAGTTCCACATGTCACTGAACATGCATGTGGGATGTGTGCACATCCCAGACATTGTCCATGTCATGGACTATAAAACACATACATGGCAAGCATTGCACAGCACTGGACACACACAATAGTAATCCAAGTGACTGGATGGTGAATACAATACACACATGTGAGGGCCAATCCAGACACTATACCCCTGAGCCACACTGCAGACCATTGTCATGTGGCCTGCTGCCAAGGTATACCCTTCACCTAGCCTTGTACAGCCTTCTGGCATAGTCAACCACTACACACCTGTGAATCAATGCACCCATGCATGTCAGTACTGGCACCCTGTGTCTGTGTGTGTGGAGTATGATGCTTTCAAACACATTCACACTCACTGCAACTCCCATTGGCCTATGGAAGCATGCCATCTGATGTCAGACACCTTTACATACCCTTTGCCCATATATCATCCGGATAACCCCTGTGGTGCATGTGATACCTGCACATTACTCTGTTGTGACAAACTAGCTAGTTAGGAAGTCTATTCCTGACCCTACCAACTGTGTCAATGTGTGTGAGTCCCTGAAAGAATGTGGTTGTGTTGATGTTGACCCCTGTTCATGTGAACAGGCACGTGTACTGCACCTACCTTATTGCTCCTATATCACTGTTGCAGATGTCACTCACCATCAGATATACCTTTGGAAAACTCTCCAACATGTAAGCTATGTGGAGCATGCAATAACTGCATAGACATGTGATAGCAATGCATAGTCAGTCAGGGGTTTGAAACCCTGTACTAGTAGGTGTGTGACACAAGCATGCTTAGGTTTTACTCTCCCACCCCCTCCCTGACTTACTTTGTCTCTGTCTGTCTCTCTCACTACCTCTCTGGTGGATGTGGAGAAGTACACCTTCTTAGTTTAAGCAGCAGCTTGTGCTTTGTAAGTGATGCTCATGATCAGCTGTTAGCCTCTGCATGAATTGCAGTCCACCTCTAACTGATTGCATGCAGAACAGTTGTGGCAACATTCCCATAGTCAATTGCATGGAAACATACTCCAATATCGAGGAACATAATGTGGGTATTGGGCCTTTTCATTCACTGTGAGCAGGACCTCAATTTGATGTTTGGCAAACAGCATCACAGAGAGTATTGGGATTTGCCTCTAACAACATATGCTGTGGAAACAGGCCAACAGACAGTAGAGGGATGTGCCAGACATGACTACAGAATGTAAGTGTTGCTCTTCTGCATTTGGAGTAATGTGGGTTTAACAGGGTATGTGTGGATATGGCTGGTCAAAATGATTTAATACCTGTCATGACAGTGTTATGTATTTGAGGAAACTACCACCTATAGGATTATCTGCAGACTGGGCAGTGTGTGGAGACTTATGTTTCTTATGTTACTCACAGAACATCTATCTTAAAACTGCAGAAGCATAGTCTGAGGATTTCAGTCAGTACATGGTGACAGCCATGAGAGCTACTGACTTCATATCCCCCATGGAATATATGTCACAACAAACCCTGGTACGACAGTAAATGTATGAAGGTATTACTGCAACATGCCAATATTGGTCCAGTGTTTGTGGCTCCAGCCACAAGTCTGTCAACCTTTGTACATATATCATACAATAAGAGGTGCATATGTTCTGTACACCATTATTTATTGACATCATACCTAATAACAAGCCAGTCAGATATCAGACTGCTAGACATGTTATGTATAGTAGGGGTTATTTCTGAGGAAATTACCTGGGCATTTTGTGGTTGTGTGTACAGTACTGGGGTTTGTGTACTTATGGTGATTGTTGACAGTATGTATATTGCGCATGCGTGCCTTGGGCTGTGCACAGACTGTGGTACATGCCATTGTTCTTGGTCCTGTTCTATCTGATGTTACATGCTGCTCCAGTGTATGGTACCCTATCAGCTCACATGTCTGTAGGGCCAGATACACACGTGTCCCATACTAAAGACAGACATTGGTCCACACTGTGTCATGACCCAGTGTATGCAGGGTTAGTGTGTGAGTGGCACATATGAGGATGGTGTTTATCAAACAGTCCATATAGTGTCATATTAAGCTGTACCATATGTGGCTGTGGCTCTGTACACATTGGTTGTAGTTATGCACTTTCTCACAGGTGTCTGTTACTCTGTGCTGTGACATGTGTGTAGAGCCTGCTATATTTGTAGGTACATGTGTATTCACCCATACAAAATGTAGTCCAGTGTTGTGGCAGTCTGCCTGTAGTTTGCACAGTGCTTTGTGACATGCCTAGCAGCTTAGTGTAATTACCCAGTGTGCTGTTATGTTCAGTTATTTGCAAGACATACTGCTGCCAGGCAACCATAACTGTTGTGTATGTCTGACAAAGCAGTTGGATTCTGTACAGATGTATGTCACTAACTACTAGGTAGTATTTGGCCATGTGACCTCTGCACCACCAGTTATTATGTGTCAGGACAGACTGGCATGTGTGAATGCATAAACTGTGTGGGCATATGTAGTCCAGTATTTACATAATATATCCATGTACATGGCTGTTAACATCCACATTGTGAGGTGTGGTCCACATATCTCACATGAAGGGGATCTGTGTACACCTCTGGACTGACTACAGAGTGTCAGACTGTCCACATATATTGGTCATATCTGTGCTGTAGTCCACAGGATCATTACTGTGCTAGGAGAGGTACTGTACTATAATGTCCTTAAAATGTCTGTCAGTAACCAGTGGTGTACATGTCAAAAGCAGATGTCACTTCCTACACACAGCATGTCTGTTAAGACAACCCCTGTTACAGTAGCAACAGTCTACATATATACCTTCAATACATGCATGACATCCCTTTACACTAAGAGGTTGGGACTATTGATTCTGAGGTAGGATTCCACTCCATGTTCTGGACATACAGTAAACATATATCTATATAGATATGCATATAATCAATATATCTGTACAGATATATGCACATATACATATCTACATACATATATATATATATATATATATATATATATATATATATATATACAAACTCAAATATATACATATACACAACAATATATATGTCTACACATATACAGATATATAGATATATATGCACATATAGTTATGGATATCTACATATATATCGGCATAAATAGGTATATCTGATTAGATATGTATGTGCACATAGTTATAGATATCTACATATATATCGACATAAATAGGCATATCTGTACACATAGGATGTGCATATATATATATATATATATATATATATATATATATATATATGGGATCTGTAAAGATCCCCAACGGCACTTTCTGCTGAAGCAGAAATCACTGAACATACATAACCGAAAGTGCTGTTCACCGAAGCAGCACTTTCGGTTATGTATGCTGGTTGTGCCAGTCACACTACGGTGCGGTTAAGGGAGAATTCCCTTTTACCCACTGTAGTGCGACCTTGGAGTGAGAATATAAAAGTAGGGGGGGGGGGGGCACAGCCCCTCACATGGGAGGGTGCAGGGGGGCTTGCCCCTGCATAAAAGAAGATTTATTGTTTTTTTTTTTTTTTTCGAACGGACTTTAACAAAAGCACTTTTTTGGTGAAAGCACTTTCGTTAAAGTGTGTTGGTTATTGTGGATTTGGACTATTGAACTTCTGTTCAATAGCCCTAGATCCATATTTATATATATATATATATATATATATATATATATATATATATATATATATACAGGGAGATCTACAAATGGCCATATATATGATGCACTATACAGATGTGTAGACATACATATGTATGAATATATATGCGTATGTACATGTAGACATATATCTACATATGTATATGTATATATCCATATTCCTGTCATTTGTAAACATCATGGTTGTGTATACCTTCCCAGATGTATCTCAGCATATGTATCTGACGTGTATATTTAGATATAACAACATATGTGATGCAACAGTAATATCAATAACAAGTACTACATAACTGTGGAAGTCAAAGCATTTGTTCAATACTATTCAATATGTGTAGTGGCAGATATATTGGAAAACAACAACTGTCATCATAGCTGTCATGGCATAGTGGTTAACTGTTGTGACTATAGAGTACAGGGTCCTGGGTTCAAGGGCTGTGTATTTTGTTGCTAGACAGAACAAAGGCTGCTGGATACAGAGTGGTTAAGGCAGTTTTGAGCAATTTTAAGCGTGTTTGCGAGGGTTTGCATGAAGCTAAGTGGTGCTAAGCTATGGTTAAAGGTATGGCTACTAACACTGTGTAGGCTTCGCTTACCAGTGCACATATGTGCTTAGCTGTTATATTGCAGCAATGCTGACACCTGCTAAGCATGGCTCAGCCTTGGTAACCAGTGCTTACATCCTAGTCTGATAACATAGCAGGGGTAATGACATCTATAATAAGTGTATGTAATGCCATGTGCAATGCATGTGTCTATGTGCTGTCATTACAGTAGCAAGGGGTGTGAGTATCTTGTCTGGGACACTCAAGTATATAAGACATGTACAGAACTGTTATCCATGTGAATGTGTTACATACAAGGGTAGTAACCCAAGTTACATGCTGTCACATTGGCATATAGTGTATCATGGTGGTACTATTGTTGACAGTGCTTTCCCAGGCAAGATTAGATTGCTAAATGTTGTACTGACAAGCACACGTGCAGGCATAGCTGGACTATGAGGCCTCACAGTTGTGTTCCTGGTGTGTGATCTGTGTCACAGTATATATCCCCTACTGGATAATGATCTGAAATGTGGAAAGTAACTGTAGACTACTGTCTGTACAGCACATCATTGAGGGCTTCCAACATGTAGTAATGGCATACATATTGGTGTCAGACGTCTGTCTGTCAACACATTCATCCTACTGCATAGCTACTTGCCAAGATGATGTCTGTCAGTCCCTGTACAGATATGTAGATGGCAGGTATCCAGCTTGGATTCATACAGGCAACCTATGCTTGACTGACACTGACATGTCTGCCCATCTGTGTTATAATTGGCACATATAGGAGATAACACCCTGTACACACCACATGCCATGGGTACCTCCACTACACTACTACAGTCAACAGAACATGCTTGGGTACAGGTCTCCATCACAGACACTAACCATGTGTTGTAATACATGTTGCATGCATGTCATCTGGATCACCTCAGTAGCCATTTGCAGGAGGCACCTAGAGGATTGGCTAATGCTTGTCACTCTCACCCAGAAAGTCACCACAGTGGTGTTTGTAGATAGATGGCCTGCTGGCACATGGCAGGTGGCATGATACCACTGTACACACATCCCCTACACTACCCTTCTCTCCATGAACAATAGCCAGGTACACACCTATGACCACCTGCAGTGATGCACCCCAGTACTGACACTTGCTTAGGTGTGCATTACTCAGGATAACAGTGTCTGTGTGTTAGTACACCTGTAGTTGGGAAAACCATGAGGGCTTTCACATCCACCGCAACATGCATTGCCACAGTAAGATGTGACTGCTGCTGTACCGAACATTACATGTACCCTGTTACGCTCCTCTCCATAACAGCTACATGAGCCTTGCAGTACCAGCATAACAGTGTTGTACAAATGGGTCGATAGGAATGGGATACCCATTGAGTTCTGGCAAGTGTGTGTATGTGTGCATGTCTGTATATCTGTAGGGTACAGAATTCTGAGACCACGTACTCCTATTACAATACGTATTGCCACACAGTAGTACAGAGAGTGTTGTTGCTGCCTCTGTCATACCCCATGGGTGAGGTATGACAATGCAACACCCTACTTTGCCTGTGGCATGTACATTAGATGCATATCCCTGTAGTACCACTTCTGGGATGTACAATGGGTTGTATCGTAGTTGTTGGCAATGTGTGATGGTGGGTATGTCAGAGTGTCATCATAGGTTTCAGTGAGTACAATATCCACTGTAGGATGTGGGTGCTGTGTACATTACACCATGGTACACCCCAGTATATGTCCCATATACCACTGTATGGTGACCACTGTCACCATCAACCATACAGGTAACTGATACCACAATCCATCCCAGTTATGCATGTGCTGTGTGCAGCCTACCTATAACACATTGGACACACTGACAAGTTAGTTACCACTGATAGTCCCAGGTCTCTTGGATGTGTGTCTGCCTGTTATGTGTCTGTTAATGTGTATATGATAGTATGTCACACTATGTATTGTCCATATACAACCATTACATCCACCATTACCATACTGTATCGCAGTTGTTGGCAATGTGTGATGGTGGGTATGTCAGAGTGTCATTATGGGTTCCAGTGAGTGCAATATCCACTGTGGGATGTGGGTGCTGTGTACATTACACCATGGTACACCCAGTATATGTCCCATGTACTACTGTATGGTGACCACTGTCACCATCAACCATACAGGTAACTGATACCACAATCCACACCAGTTATGCATGTGCTGTGTGCAGCCTACCTGTAAAACATTGGACACACTGACACGTTAGCACTGATAGTCCCAGGTCTCTTGGATGTGTGTCTGCCTGTTATGTGTCTGTTTATGTGTATATGATGGTATGTCACACTATGTATTGTCCAAATACAACCATTACATCCCCCATTACCATACTGTACATGTCTGAGGATGTTCTGCATGTCACATGTAACCTGGAACACACCTCAACCTAAACACTGTGTGGTGTGTGCAATGAAAGCCACACACTTCAGTAGCACTACATACCTAGGTAGGGGTCTAGTTCCAGTGTTGCCAAGTAAGAGTGTGTGTGTATGTATATGGATCTACATCAGGTTGCTGACTATACATGCCCCAGCAGGTCATCTGTCCATGTAGTACAGGCAATAACTGTTATACCAACCTGTGACATATGTTCAAATGTACCCAGGATATATCACAGCAATGGTGTCACCACAGTGCCATACCCCATTGTGGAATATGACTGCAGACCATCCTCGTGCTGACACATGTACACCTACACCACAAATAGTTAACATTATGGAGACCACAATCACTCAGTGTTATTAACAGCTATAATGCATAATGGCTAGACAGCTACACTACCTAACATGTATGCATTAAACATTACTCCTGACAACATGTTGCACAGCAGTAAATTAGTACACTCTAGTACAGTCACTGTGTGCATCAGAACCATATTAGCCTGTCCCTGCATCGATGTTATGAATGACAGAGATGTGGCACAGGTATCATCATATGCACAGGGTGTGTTGTTGGTTTGCCAGAGGCCGAGGGTGAGCCATATGTTTGACACCATGTGTGCGAGGGGAGTAATTAGTTGAAATGGGCATGGTGATGTGGTGTGTGTAGGTATGGGGTTCCCCTAGGTGTGTTTGTATAGTGTGTGAGTATGCATGCACACAGTTCTCTCATGTGGCTGCCCTATACAGGTGTTTCTTGGACAGCTGCAGACCATACCTGGCAGGGTGTGCAGTTCACCGCCTCTAGCCATGGATGCGCTGACTGTGCCTGCCAGGGGTTCCAGGTACAGGCCTCAATGTGCTACTCTCCCCTGATGATGACAGATGTCCAGTGGAACCAGGTCCCTCCTGGGTCTGGCTAGGGCCACATGCACATAGCCTGCTGTGGTGTGGTGTGGACAGTGCCCCCCTGCAGTGCTGGGGCTGGTACTGCCATTGCCACACTCCCACCACATGTTCGAGCACAGACAAACCATGGTTGATGAGTCCCACCATCTCACCCAACTGTCTAACCATAACCTCGGTATAATCACGGAGGGCACCAGAAAGTTCCTGGAAGATGTCACTTGCAGATGAGACAGAAGCCCTCTGCAGCCTCAGGCCCTGTCTGGTGTACAGTTCCATATGTGCCTGCGCCCCCATGGCAGTCTGAAACATGCACCTGGTGGTACCAGTTGTGGCACTTCTGCCAGGGGCATGATGACCAGCGGCCCTACCATGAGCACTCTGGTACATCTACCTATGTGGAGCCCTGCTGGACATCTGGCTATGCCTGCTGTGACCAGACACAGTAGGCATGGATACCACACTCTCCTGTGCACTGCCACCAATCGCCAACTGTCCTTCTGCTATGGCCACTGGTGATGGGGTATGTATAGGCACTGTAACTGTATGCAGGGTTGGGGTGGCTAAGAGGGGGGTGTCAAATGATGGCAGAGTTTTGGCCACTGACAACCGCACCTGTGCCTTAAGAGTACTATCATCATCTTCAGTGTCTGTATGGACACCAACATCAGATTGCATGCAGGAGGGACCCTGACTCACCTCGCCACCTGTGGGGGGAAACCAAGAAACACACTTTAAGACCTGTACAGCACTGCATAACAGTACACACATGCACAAACACACACACACACACACACACACACACACACACACACACACACACACACACACACACACACACACATTCCACCTTTATACCTACCTGTCCCTGATTTTACAGACAGTCACACATTTATTCACATAAGTTCCCCATCCTGCAGCACACTTGGTAACACACACTCATTAATACCACTCATTAACATATCATTCTTCTAAATGCCTAGACGGGTGATCACAACACAAGACTTGTTACTCCATTACATCCTTGACTTGAGTGGAATAGGTTTTACATGACCTCACTGCTGTCATTCAGTGTTCACCTTGGGTATGTCCAGACATCATGAGCATGGCCCCTATATGTTAGGGGTTACTATGTTCACTCCATAATGTCACACACTGGAGTGTCATATGTAACTATTGCTCAGTACATGCCAGATTTGCTGCTCAATCAACTTATCATGTGGACAACAGTAATATATAGATACACTCCCTGGTGTTGTCTAGTAATTCTCCCATGAATCTGTAGTGCTGCATACGTGGGTAGTCATTCACCTTTCTACTGAATGCAGTATTAAGGTTATACCTGGTGTCTTCTTTCCCTCCCAATGCATGTTCCATGCTACAGACCTTATTATACTGTCAGCTGTCCTGTGATTACATATCAGTCAAGTATTCCAGGTGTCTTGTGTCAGTCCATGTCCATGTACTGAATGATCCCAAAGGAAAGTACTGCCATATGAACAACCCCACAATCACACATGTGCATACATGAACACCCACACAAACACATACACACATGCACACACACATCCTACATGCATCAACCCCCCTCCACTCCACCAGATTGCACTTAGAGACTACCTAATCCCCCCCCCACACACACACACACACATACACCTACAGGTGAGGTTGCACAAAGATAATACACACAGTCCTCCCATTACCCATCTGTTAACATGCATAACATATGGTATTCAACAGCATGCAGTGCAGCTATAGCCAATCCATGCTAGCAACAGTATACATGTTTGCGATGCATGGGCTGTGTTAGTAGGTGATGCCCCTTTCCGTGGCAAACACTGCACCCGTGTACACAGTATTGCTGTGCACCTGTTCTACACCCTGCCATGTACTGTGCACCAAATCTCACAGGTGTACAAACCACTGCTGAATGTGTATTACTGTGTCAGTTATGTCTGCCCTAATGGTCACAGCCCCTATGTGTTTGAGCAACACTGGCATGATATGTGCACAGATGTCATTTGTGAATGCCTAATGTCTGGTTTACAGATCTCAACATCAGCGGTGCATATATGACCAATACGATACTATTACACTGACAGCCATCAGACCTTACCATGGCTATGGGGAGTGTACACACCCTTATTGATATGATACACTCTTCCTTGATCTGCCATGGGACCACATCACTGCATATATTAATAGTACATGAGCCTGATATGTGACATATGTCCTGTACATTCACATGCATTGTCTAAGAAATGTGTTAGGTGTGCAGATGCTGACCGTGATGCATGCACTCTGTGGGTTCATATGTCAGCACGCACTTATCATGATGGTTTGTTGCACCTATTGTTATGTGTACTACAGCAGTCACTATTCCTGGCAGGAGTATACTAGCATGGGCCATCTGAATTTGCCAGTATATGGTCAGTCTACCCTACACATGTCCCCCAACTCTGCATGATTGCAAGGTCTAGTCATGTGTACATATGTTCACACACTGGTGTCACTATTGCTGTGGAGTTAGGGTTACATCTGCCACACTTTCTGAGCCTGACTGTGTGCAGATACAGACATTCTTAGCATCCTTAGGATCCCTGCTGCAGTGCACTAGTGTGTCATGATGACATACCGTCCCCACCGTCAGCCTTTTTGCAGATGCTTGACAAGTATGGCCTAAACATGTGTGTCAATTTGCAGTGTCCCAAACACTGAACACCACATGTAACAGCCTAGTCTCAGCTAATAATGTGGACCACAGTATTATGTTATGCCATAGTGTAGATCTGTAACAGTTGCCATTGTAATACTAGTATATACACTGTTGCAGCACTGTATAAGGGTGATGTTTCACACATGTCCCTACTGTAGGCCATGTGTCCCACCACTATGTTCATCCCTGTGAACACATTTCACAATGACAGGATGTTAGTCATCTTGCAGGTATCTGACTTACCCTTCAGATACCCCATCATGGTCACCACTGTGATGCAGTGCATTTAACAGCAACAATACATGAACATGTATGGCATGCATTATGGGTAGGTGTGTTAGATGTGTGCATGGAATATACCATAGCCATTACATGCCCGGTGTATTGGCAACCATGAACATAAACCATACTCACCAGCTACAGGCTGCTGCCTTGGTGGTATACCAGAGGGACCTACATAAAAGTATGAGAGATGTGATGTCAGTGGCCACAGCTGTGGCATTACTACAAGGTGGGTGCAGCATTACAGTATATCAACAGTACGAGTCCACAATACTACCGCTTATGCACATCTGTTTATTACTACTATGCAGAAACAGACTATATATATGACATCTCACATATGCATGATCTACCTGTACATATGTGAATGCATATGCAACAGTGGTCTACTGATATGGCCTGTGGCCTTACCTGCACACTCCTCAGCTGGTATGTGGGTAGCACCCACCTCCTCAATGGTCTCTGCCAGTTGTTGGGTGTGTGGGCGGGCAGGTGCCACGAGGCTGGTGAGGAGCTCCTCAACATGCATCGGGGGGGTGGATGGCATGACACCCCTGTTGCAAGGTGATCCCCCTGGACTGCAGCAGCACGCTGGTAGGCATTGCGAAGCAGGTAATTACAATGATGCCAGACCTGCTCATAACTGCGGTTCTGCAGGCCAACATCATTGACTCTGTGGACTAGATCGTTCCACAGGGCAGACTGCTCCTGATTCTCATGGGTGGTCCTTCCAAACAGAACTGGATAGTGCTGTATAAGGTGGTTCAAGATGACCTCATTTTCCGCTGCTGAATACCCTGGTAAATGGCCATAGGACATCTTGCCTGAAAGACATAAAGATGGAAACAGGTCTGAGCAACTCATACAGCAAGGTTACCATAAGTCTTAATACACATCTCTTTCACCCCCCCACCATATCAGCAACAACAAACTCTTCACACAACTCAATAGGTATGGCTGCAGCTTATCGACCATTGGGGCATATATTGTATTGTACCACACTTTGTGCTATGTGTTTACAGCCATGTTCCCTGTGTGGGCACTATAATTGCTGGCCTGTTACGGACTATTTCACCTGCATGCCTTTGTCAGGGGCACTATGGTTCCATATATGCATGTGGTATGCTTGCTATGTGATTGCTGCACATCTGTCATTCTGTGTTATTGAGGATATCTATCTGTGCTGTTGGACATGTTCCGGGATTGTGTGGACTATTTCTACCCACATATGTTCTATAACAGTGACACAATAGCATGTTTAGGGAATAGTTGCCAGCAGAACCACCTCTCCCACCTTATCTGGCATGTTACCAGGCCACATCACATGTGGGACCCACCCTGGGGCCTCTTCATCTACTAGTCCAGCACTACCTTCAGGTGGAACCACCTCAGGGGATGTTGTCCCCCCCGGGTGCACACACAGACATGATCCTGTCACCCAAGGTCTGTTCCAGGGTCTGTTCCATAGGGGGCTCCACAGAAACTTGTGGGATGTGCTACAGTACCTTGAGGCACCCAGTACACAACCACAGGGTCCACATGCTCCTCCTGGCCAGCCTCCAGGCCAGGCACCTTCAGGGCCATGGAACTGCTGTTGTGACTAGCAATGGGTGGGGGCCTTGTTCCCATTGTTTCCATATGGGGGCTCATGGGGCTTCCACATCGTAGACTTCACACACCATCCAGGGTTTTTACCCACCACATGTGTCATATACCACCCCTGTAGGCTGTCATCTATATCTATCAACCCAAACCACCTCCACAAATATACCTGCTATCTTTCCCCATATTCCCATTCCTTAATTCACAGACAAGGGCAATGTGGTCCCAACAAGGGGTTCAGATATGACATACCCGTCCATGTTGCACACACAGCTGCATATATCTGTGTGTATTGCTATGTGTGATGTTCCCTCATTCATAGCATGCAGCACTGTGGTGGTAATATAGGGGACATGTATTTACATACATATGTGTGTGTGTGTTTGTATATATGTATACATACACACACACACACACACACACACACACACACACACACACACACACACACACACCCACCCACACACACATAATATATATATATATATTTTTTATGTTGTATATATGTGTTTATATATATGTTTACATATGGGTATCAGTATATCTGTAGACATACATGTGTACATATATATATATATATATATATATATATATATATATATATATATATATATATATATATATATATGTGTGTGTGTGTGTGTGTGTGTGTGTGTGTGTACACATATACATACTTATATATTGGGTACATTCAGACATCGGGTCCACAATCTCTAACTCTCCTTCCTGCACAGCTGCACTGTTCTGCCTTGCTACAACACAGACAGGTGCCACATATGGACACAGCCTGACATTAGGGGTTATATGTAGGGCCAGATTGCAGATAACTGTATTACACACCTATGGCATTCCTGTATGCTACAATACAGGTTAACCTGAGTATCCTGCAAGAGGTGGGCTGTGGAACCCACGTGCCCATCATTATGAAATTACTATCACCACCAGCTGTTGGCCACAGTAATATACATCCTTTCCATTATACAATACACAATATGTTGGCTTACATCTTGTCAGTCAGTGCTGCTCTGCACAGTTGATGGGTATGGCCCACTACCCACAGGGACAGACTCTATTGTCCATATAAGTTGTTCAGCTGAACATCATTACAACAACACCTGATGGCACATATATATCATTTCACATCATCTATCCCAGTATTATGGACCAAGTACTACAGTCAATTACATGCATATGTACTTCACATACCTGTTGTGGGAATGAGTTCTGTTGTGGATGGTTTCCTTGTAGGAGGTTTTTTCTCCTTGGCTATGGCCTTAGCCTGCTTTATTTGTTTCTGTTTTGGTTTTGATTTTGGTTGTGGATCTGATTTTTCTCTCTCCCCCCTCCCTCTCTCTCTCTCCCTCTCTCGCTCTCTCACTCTCCAGTAAATTGATTGGGCTGCTTGGAATAGATTGCAGCATGGCTTTTGTAGGTGATGCACATGAGCAGGTGATAGCCTTTGCACCAGTCAGTGTCCTCCACTTGCTACCTGCATGCAGCATGCTGTGTAGTACTTCCAATTATCACTGTCATGGCAACCCACTACTATAAATCCCTACATCATGTGGGCATGGTCCCTTTAACTTTCCTGTATAATGGACATACTTCCTG
This sequence comes from Protopterus annectens, assembly GCF_019279795.1. Lineage (NCBI taxonomy): Eukaryota > Metazoa > Chordata > Ceratodontiformes > Protopteridae > Protopterus > Protopterus annectens. Next base: position 875,344,438 of record NC_056727.1, read on the forward strand.
TGTGTGGGCAGCAGTGTTACAGACAGCAGGTAGCAATACCTCTTACAAGAGAACTTGCAGACTCAGGCCAGCTACATATTTGTATGAGGTTCCAGAACTACAAACAGTGTGTGAGTAGTGTTGTTGTATGCATTGTATAGCACTAGTGTTACAGGGTTTGTGTGTACATATTAGTTTAACATGGACTGCAGTCTGTCTGCATATTTCTCAACTGTGTGCCTATCCACTTGATAGCCAGAGGTGTGCCTGTTAAGTTTTGCCTGTCCACTACACAAGTATTGTGTTAGATATATCACTAGCAGTGTGTGTGTTGAGTGCTATCAGTACATGGCTACATACATTTGTGTTTCTGACTTCATATTCCTGACTAAGGGTATGTTGCAGACTATCCTGTAACACCAGCAACCTGCTTAGTGTATGACAACACTATTTTACATATGGGCCTGTGTTCCAGCCTCTGTCCTCCACCTACATACCAGGCTTTGTCCATATTACATGCTGTCAGGGGCCTGTGAGTATGTCATGCTGCCATTCCTGCCACCATTCCACTGCTGCTGTGGCCCCCACTCATATTGTGGGTTGGGTCCATATATGTTTGGGCTTCATCAAGGGTACAATACTTGTGTGCCCTTCTGCAGTCCAGAGTTCAGTGTATGTAACAGTGGTATATGCCCCTGTATGTCAGTCTATGGGGGGGGGGTGCACTATAACTAACCTATGCTGTTACAACAGGAATATGCTGCCTTAAGGTATCTGGAGGTACATTACCATACAATTCACCTTGGGAAAATCCAGGCCTACTGCTTCCTGCCATACAGACTGTTCTGTTTGTCAGGGAGATTTTGATGGTTTCAGTTATGCATTGTTATGTAACAGACACATTCCATTGTGTCAGCTGAAGTCCTTTCCCCATAGGGATTGCATACAGAGTGTAGATAGAGGCTGATGGACTATACATCTGCATTACTTACTGTTGATTGATTGTTATCCTGTGGCCCAGTCTGTCTTTACTGTTGCACTACTTGAATGCCTTGGCCTGGACAGCAACATATGTTATGCTTTCCGGAATACTGTATTAATTGATCTGTTTGAGAGTTGTATTAGTCTGTTTATATGTATTTCAAAGTCTAAACAGCTATATGATATGGCATATACAACTGTAATAAAACACAAATAAAGCTTTCTCATGCATGCAAACCTGTGTGTAGTGTTATATCCTTTGACCTCACTGTGGGTATATGTTTCAGGCAGCAATTGTCTTTTGTATGGGTGACTCATACAGTGTCCATTTGGTAAGGTGACAACTGTAGGAATACTGGCTGTTCTGTATGGTGTGCACCCTCTAAATATGTATCTTCCTATACATATCTCTGTGTGTGTATGTGTAATTACATACATATCATATATCATATATAAATCAGCCAAATCCATCACCTATCCCATTTCCATTCTGATTAACAGAACCATTAGTGAAGGACACATCCCTAGCATCTGGAAAGTCTCCCATATTATCCCCCTTCATAAAGGTGGAAAATCTACTGATTTCTCCAACTACCGTCCCATAGCCCTACTTTCACCTTTGGCAAAACTAATGGAAAAATGCATCCATAAGCAACTGCTAGACCACCTAATCCAAAATAACTTACTTTCCAGCTGTCAACATGGTTTCAGACCATCCCACAGCACTACTACTGCCCTCCTTTCCTTTACTGACTGTATTAACAAAAATCGAAATGCCAATATGCTCTTCTCAGCACTATTTATCGATCTGTCCAAGGCATTTGATATGGTTAATCACCAAATATTTATAAATATCCTCAAATCCCTTTCACTAGATACACTCACTATTAAATGGTTCCAATCCTATTTAGATAACAGACAACAGGCAGTACTTTGGCACAACACTCTATCTACCCACCTGCCCATTATTATTGGTGTCCCTCAAGGGTCCATATTAGGTCCTCTTCTTTTCTCCATATTTATCAATGACTTTCATCTAGCAATCCCCCAAGCTACATGCATTCAATATGCCGACGATTCTACACTTATATGCACAGCCACATCCACTTCTAAACTTCACTCCTTTACCCAAGAAGTATTTAATACAGTAGAACAATGGTTTACACAACATTGCCTTCTGTTGAACCCCAAAAAACAAAACTCCTCCTTTTCAATCCTACTCTTAAGACCGTCCCAATAGATTTCTCAGTAATATCCACAAATGGTACTCCTATATCACCTGACCCAACTACTAAACTACTTGGTATTACCATAGATAACAATCTTAACTTTGACACCCATATCAACAATACTATAAAAACCGTCAATAAAAAGCTAGGCTCTCTCTACAGAATCAAACCATTCCTTTCACCAACAGTCAGAAAAACTATTGCTTATACCCATCTAATCTCTACACTCCTCTATGCCTCACCCATATTTACTAATTTATCTAAAAATAACCTAGCCAAACTGGAAATCTCCTACAATAATATTGCCAGGTTTGCCACTGGCAACCCATTCAGAACCCACCACTGCTATAATCTTAAGCAGCTTGGATGGCTAGAAATTCAGAATCTGAATAAATTCCACCAACTAACCATTGCCCATAAGACTCTTTACCAACCTTCCAGTACTCCTATATTAACTAACCTCATCTATCCCTATAAGAATCTGAAATCCTTGCGCTCATCACACAAACTTCTTGTAAACACCTCTAAATCTAATAACAAGGCTGGGGACTCTCTTTTCAGCAACACTGTTGGAAAATCCTGGAACCTTCTCCCCAGTGAACTTTCTTCAGTTTCCTCCACGTCTCTTTTCAAAAACAAACTGAAACTTTTCCTAAGAACACACTGGCTATGCCCCTGTACTAAACCTGACTGATCAGTTTTCTACTTTTTCTACTCATAACAGGTACTGCCTACCCACTACTTGCCTATAACTAGCTCTACCTTCCTTCTTGCCACTTTACCTTTTTGCTATCCCTTACCCTTCTGTTCATCCCCTAAGCTTACTCTTAGTGTGGAAACTCTTTAATATATATAAAAGACACACTTATGCCTCTTTTATTTTGACTTTCTGTATACTATCTGCAATCTGAACTGTACCTGCCTACTGCACTGCAAAGTATTTCTGCCCTCTCTGTAATTTTGTCCACTGTACCTGCCTTTGGCACTGTGATGTATTTCTGTCCTCTTTGATTTTTCCAGCCTAACTTCTAATACTCTCTGTAAATATAAAGGTTTTATATTCCTCATATCCCAGACCAATTTCTCCCAGACTATAGTATAATATTAGACCTATTTTTAGTATTGTACTCGAATTTTAAAATGGGAGGTACTTAGACCTCTATGATAATTTATGTATTAACCTGTAACAACATTGTTTGTAAAAATGTTTTATTTTGCTATTTTTTTTCTGCACGGAGCTTATCTCCCCAGGCCTCTGCTGAAAATGGACATGTATCCAGTTGGACTAGCCCGGTCAACAAATGTAAAATAAATAATAATAAATAAATAAATATATATATATATATATATATATATATATATATATATATATATATATATATATATATGTATGTGTATGTATATACATATATATATATATATATATATATATATATATATATATATATGCATATATATATGTGTGTGTGTATGGATGTATCCTAGCAATGTTTATTGCTTCTACATTGTACATTCCCTATGGTAGCCAGACTGTACTGCATGATATTTTATTGATACCAGCCTGACATCATACAGGTGTGATGGATTACAGTTAACATCTTGTGCCCATGTTGTGTCGGATTCTGGTTATGGTACTTGCAACAGTTGGTACTGTATTGCAGGGCAGACCTGTTTGGCTGTGGGGGGGGTAATATCAATACGTACAAGACGTATGTAGCTTGGGCCCCCTCACCCCCATTAACGGTGCCTGTGGTCTTAAATGTATTTGTTATGTTCTCTTTTATATGTATAGCTATATATCTTTATATACATATATAGATATTTATATGCTTAGAAATATACATTGCTATATATATATATATATATATATATATATATATATGTAGACATATATATCTATAGATGTATGCATATGTATATATATATATATATATATATATATATATATATATATATATATATATATATGTAGGTATGTGTGTGTGTGTGTGTGTATATATATATATATATATATATATATATATATATATATATATATATGTATATATCTATATCTATATCTATATATATAGATTTTTATATATCTATTTAGACAGAAATATATTTACACACACACGTGTTATTGTAACCTGATAGTAATGTTTTTGCTGACTGTAATGGGACGTTGTTACATTTTATTCACTGAGGAGCTTTTCTCCCTGGGTCTCTGCTGAAAATCAGCCAACAGCTCAGTCAGACTAACACAGTTAACACATTTAAAATAAATAACTACATACATAAATATATACATCTACATGTTTAAATACATTTAATGTAGTGTTGAATGACTGTGGCGGATGATGTTGTTGTTGTCTTTCGGCTTTTCCCACTTAAGGTTCACCACAGTGGAACTCCGGTCCGCTAATGATTGGCAGTAGAGTTTCATGAATGCCGAGGTGCCAGCTCGACGTTCAATCTTTAACGAAGGCACGCCCATTTACGCATGTCATTCGAATGCCCATCCAACCGTGGGAAGGACATGCAGACTCCACACAGAAGGCACTCCCTGCACTCCAGCCGAGAATCGAATGGGAGAACCTCTTGCTGTGAGGCAACAATCCTACCACTGCACCACCACTATGTTTGTGAAAACATCAGGGTTATGTATATCTGACATGGCTTAGTGGTAAATAATTTGGGCTATGATGTGTTGGGTCCTGGGTGCAAGGCTTGCAAAGGCTGTTTATTTTGTTGCTGGGCAGAACAAGGGCCATTGGATACAGACTGATTAAGGCACTTTTAAGCAGTTGTAAGTGGGTTTGCATGGATTTGCGCAGAGGTAAACCCTGCTAACCTCCGGATACAGTTTCTTATACTGATTTAGCTTCTCAATTGCTTAACCTGTGTAGGCATTGCTTACCCCTGTGCAAACAAGCTTAAACCTGCTTACTGCTGCTTAAATGTGCTTACTCCCACTTACCCCTTTGCTAATTTCTTTAAAAGAAATGAAAAAGGGTTGATAGGAAAGTGGTGAAAAAGGGGCACAAAGAGGGAAAGACAGTAAGGAAAATAGCTAGGCATGTGCAGGAAGGGTGTAGGGAAGGTCCATAGCTGCCTATTTCTTCTACAGCAACAGCTGTGCATATACACTGAATTTGGAGGTAGATTTGGACACTCATACCCCTGAGAGAGGGGTGAGTGTTGTTAAGCCAATTAGGCCAGATTATGTATCCAGTGGACATGTGTGTGAAATGAACAGCTATGTACAGGGCAAGATTTTTTTTTTTTTGGGAACAGATTGCCCTTTTTTTTTCAGGTGAGAGTGGGATGTTGGGAGGGATAGTAGATATATTTGGAGAGGTAGGTTAGGTAGGTTAACAGGCAAGGCATACAAGATGCATACAGGGGTGGTATATGACACATGTGGGGGGGTAAACACCTTGATGTGGAGAGGTGTTGGGAAATCAGAAGCCCATGAACCCCCTAGTGGAAACAGTGGGACTGAGGTCCCCACCCATAGGCAGTCACCACTGCACCTTCACAGCCCCGATGGTGGCTGTGCTGGGGGCTGATTAGGAGGGCCAGGCCAACCCTCTAGTTGCAGCACACATCCCTCAAGTTGGAGTAGAAGATCTCCGACCTCCCTACGTATCTCACTATGTACAACGACCTGGACCTGGCGACGGGTGACAGGTTCCTGTCCACACCTACTCCTGCGGGGGCAAGCCCCATCACCTGAGGTGGTTCATCTTGAAGGTGGTCCAGGACCAATGGATGAGGAGGTCCCAGGTTGGGCCCCAGATGTGCTGGTGCCCGGTGCCATGGCCAGCTGAGGTGGGACAGGTGGGTCCGCCGGGACCGGCCTTCCCAAATGTGCTATGGTGTTTAAATTTTATCAACATATGTGAGTTAGTAATAGTCAACACATTGCAGCATTAGGTATAACAGCATACATAGATAATCCCATTAACCCAAACACCAGATATGGAACAGTTGCATAGCAAACAAAACACATGCATATATGTGACCACAGTAGTCATTACAACAGCATGCAGATACATTGATGGCAGCATGCCACCAATGTGGGAGTATTTCAACATAGCACATGCATATAAACAAATTTAAATGATTATCAAACAATAGGACATATGTTCCCAACAGTAGAGATAATTCAGCACATACCAATTGAGTTGTTTATTTAGTTTATTGTTCCAGATATGGTGATGAGGGGGTGGAAGATGTCAATTAACAACTAGTACATTCCTGTAGTTTGCATTACTTTCCTAGTCAATACTGTGATCTGTACCTTACAGGTATTAGTACACTACCTTATTGCCTTAGTTTGGACAGTGGTATGGTTGTCAACAACTATATACATGAACTGGTTTTACCTGCAGTATACACCTCTTACCTGGTATACCTGTGTAAGTATTGTTTGTTAACACTACCTAAATGTTTCTACACATACTCCCAGATTCCAGGTTGATGTTATGCACATACCTGTCCATCTCTTTTTGCACACACTCTGGGCATGTCTTCACCACATGCAGGTGAACCGGGACCTATTTTGACTATTGCCCTCTTAAACCTTTAGTGACTTGTATAATGACAGGTTTGTTTTATTCGACATGTTCCAAATATGTACAGGTCTGATATATATATATATATATATATATATATATATATATATATATATATATAGATAGATAAATATAGATATGTATATATATATATAAATATATATAAATATATATATATATATATATATATATATAATACCTCCATGTAAATACTCCTTTCTATTGTGTCCATTTAGTTATAACATGGAATCATTGTCATATGATCTTTCCATGATATTTCTTTCTCTCTCTTATCATTTCTTCCTCCCTTTTAAACTCCACAGATAATCTCTTTATCCTTTTTCTTTTTTATTTCTGTCTACCATATTCCAGCCCATATTGCTCTATGATCTGAAAACAATGCCATCTGTACTCCCCTTGCTATTTCTTCCAAGTATTTAGAGTAAATATATAATCAAGTTCAGTCTTAAAATTACCTTTTTATAAGTCCATTCTCCATTATTTCCTGATTGTAAATCTCCACATTTTATTAATTGCCTTAATGTCTTAATATCCCATGTTAGTCTTCTCTTTTACTTCAAGTTATAGTTGAAATCTCATACCATCACTACTGACATATATATATTACTAACACATTTTTTATTTCTTCAATCAACCATTTTTTATTTGTCATAGTAGTAAATGTATACATCACTATTAATCTTACATATTTTTGTCTCTTTCTCATGTCACATATCACTACCCTTCCCAGTGCTACTTTTCTTACAAATAATGTTCTTATACCTTCATTTTCATAATAATATCTATTCCAAAACATGTCTCATTTCCTACCAACTAAACAATTTGCCCCTCCCCTCATGCTATTCTTTTTGTTTTTCTTCTTTGCTACATCTGGTATCTAGCAAGCCAAAAAGTATCAATTTCTATTTTTTATGCCATTCCACCTCTGCTAAATCTCTTAAATCATTTCCAACACTATTCACATTTAATGCTAACATTCCTATATCATCCTTTCCTTTTTATAAGTATTTTACTTCCAGATCTTATTTTAGTTTTCCTTCTCCTAAATCTCCCACCAATTTATTTTTCAATATCTTGTTCTTCTCCTGTCTCTATTTCTCTGTCTTCTTCCTCTTCACTCTCTAAAATTGCAAATCTGTCCTCTTCCTCTATATTAATAATCTTACTTTGAACTGTAATTTATTTTCTAACCATGTCTTCACTGTTTAACCTTTCTTCAGTATCCTCTTCCAAATACCACATTCTCTTTCAATAGCTTGTGTTGTTATATTTTCTACAGTTTGTCTTTCTTCTGATCATTCCCTTTCATCTACTCTTTCCTTTTCTAATATAGGACAGTCAAACCAATGGTATCCAAATTCTTTAAATTTTCTACAAAAAGGCTTACGATTTTTGATGTATGTCCCCTCTCCCCACATAGGTCACACCTTCATTTGTTACAGTCTTGTACTAAATGATTTCCATCCCTACATAAATTATATGCTTTGGATTGGCCCCAGTACCTAATAACCTTATCATTCATAATTATTATATTGTAAATATGTTGAATTTTCCTATCCTTAACATCCATTGTTACTCACATTTTACAACCCCCAGTTCATCACATATTTTTTTTAATTTCATGTACTTTACTACATAGTGAATGATAGAACATTTTTAACTCATGTTCATCCATATCCGAAGTCCTAAATTGAGCATTTATTCTCTTTTTAGTTGTAGTCCAAAAGTCTGAAATAAATAGTCTTTCTGTGGTGCTACTGTATTTCTTTAGTGTCAATCATAAATATTTCCAGCAAGTTAACACTTCATGAAAATCTTTATCACCCAACTCAATTAATACTCTTATGTCTTAAACGCTAAACCCTAGTAGCAAAAATCATACTATCCATAATGTCATACCTATTCACACTGCCATCACTTTTACTTTCTATTGATACCACTAGTTGTCTTCTCTGTGACTGCTGAGAAACTGCAAATGTGTGTCCCTTCACATTTCCTTTTTCCATTCTCCCTTGCCTTGCCTTGCTGCATCTACATAATCTCTTTCTTTTAACAAAAAAAAAACTGTTTTTAGAGGTAAACTCAGAAAACTGGTCACTCCACCAGCTGAAAATACCTCCATTGTTTTCCCTTCACCAGCTGTTGTCTGTGTTTCCTATCTCTCAATGTCTTCCTCTTGTAATACTAGCCTAGTGGGACTAAGCAAGTCAACAAAAATAAATACATAAATAAATAAATAAGCAAAAATATGTCTTATAACTTAAGATCATAACCTGTGTATCTCACTGTCATTTCAAAAGTTTCTAGTCATATTAGGACATACTTTACTTTTGCTATAGGTAGACTTTAGAGAACTCTTTCCTATAGCCACAGACAGCTCTCAAAGGATTTTCTTCAAGAAAGGCCCGAAAACCTCCTTTATGAATACTGGTTCTCTTATATCCTTTGTAATACCTACATTTTTAGTATATATGGCTACTCTTTTCCAAACCAGTAATATTTTCGACATATGTCTGCATACTCCTTCCAGAAGCCATTTGTAATTTGGCTTACAGCTATAGATGTCAGCATGCATCCCCCTGACTCTATTCTCTTATTTTCTTCTACCTTGCTTCCTCCGTTTTCCTTATTATTTCTTCCTAGACAGCCTGCACATTTCTCCACAGTCCTGGTGCATGTCAGTCCATTTACCTGTTTCCTTTTATTATTCTTTCTTCCTACTTTCTTTCCTGTATTTATCATTCTGTTGTTTTTTCCTTCTTAAATATTTTGTCATCAATAACACTCTTTACTATATGTTTATAGGTACTCTAGTTACTGATTATAAAACTTTCTTCAGTTTTTGATTTTGATCTCCTTGCTGAGATATTATCTGCCTGTCTTTGCAAGTTTGTCAGCTGAAAATATTAATTTTATGTACTTTTGATCCACATACTGCCAGCTGCTGATGCCAAGTTTAGTACTCCATACTTGTATTCTGTCTATTAATGGAATTATTTATCTGATTAATAGTATCATTTATGTATATAGTGCTGAATCTTACATTTTTCATGTATGTTTAGGCCTTTTCCCTTTGCTTCTGCCGAAAATTAATTATTCCTAGATGGATTTTTCCTAGTTAATAAATGCAAACAAATAAAAAACACACAAACAAGAATGAAAACAAATAAACATAAACAAGGATATGCATGTTGATTAACTTCTATTAGTCATGGTGAGGTATACTGTGTCGCTGTCTGAGAATACCACCACTGGAGCTTCAAGAAATTTGATGACAACACCACAGTCTTCCTCAGGAGACAGGGCCACTCGAGGAGGCCTTGTTGTATCCACAGCACACTCAGGCACACATACTGCTGAAGCCTGGAAGGCCATCAAGAAGCCTCCCTGTCCTGGCAGCTGCAATCTTTATTCTACAGAAAAAATACTGACAGTGGCTGTAAGGGGAAAAAAATGACAGAAGAAGGGCCAGGTTCTTCATTTCAGATAGGTTTTCGTAGTCTTTGAGAACAACACCACAGAGAAAAGGGGCTGTGACGCATAGTCAAATATACTGAAAATGCTTCTCTATGGTCCAATATACCATTTGCCAGAAAGTTCTGGTCTGCCTGATGATTAAAGAAGTTATGTTGCGCTATAGATCCAGTCAACTCATTAATCAGTGCTCCAAAATCATTTAGATATTCAGTTGACTCCCTTGTCAAGTTATATAGTATTAGGCCTGCAGATGGAGCTGCATTGCCTGTACATGGAGGAGGTGAATAGCCTGTTCTGCTGCAGCCTTCATGTCCTGCCACACATCTATCAGGACTTCCTAATGAGCCTTCTGCAGTTGTGCTTGTTATATGTTGCATTACTGATTTGAAACACATAAGGTAGCAATCACTACCAAACCACACTTCTTACATGCATACATGAAAATCAGTATTCCTAACATGCAGCCTGCATTCATATGTGAAAATTACTACTACATCAGACAGCCTACTATTTTATGTGAAAATCAATATCACCATGATTATCACACCAAAGTGAGGTCCATGAGGCCATTGAAAAGACTAGCCCAATTAGCCATTTTTCCCAAAGCACTGTCTGGTCAAAGGAGCTGCTGAGTCACACAGTAGGTAACTGGTGGCCGAGGGAACCAAAATCTGGAATATGGAAGCAGCTCATTAACATGTAATGATCTTAATTCAGTGTACAGACTGTGAGACTCAGCTGGCTGCATATTGTAGGCATAGTATTAAAAGGCACATATTGATAGTTAACTGCCCATGTCGTATAAAGATGGTGGATACAGAGGTACAAAAACACATGCAAACATCTGTGACCTAAAGGTTATTCCTGTACAGAGGCAGTGTTGATAAGTAGGACAGTGCACATGACCACAACAGCAGGTGTTGTTAAATTTATAATGATCAACCCACAGATCATATTACATTACTCATCTGTAAAGTTTAGCAATATTTCAAAGTAAAAAGTATTCAAAACAGAACATTCTGTCTCTCAGAATCCAGGATGTATCTGACATCTCTATTTGGCATGCTCATAGATATTTATTTCAACATTAACAAAGATAAGAATCAATCTTATGTTGTCAAAACTAGCAAATGTATGCACCAGAATTGTGATGAAAATGCACTGTTGAAACATACAGTGTACTGTGTTAACAAAACATGTGGTTATTGTGCTGAGATCTCATATTCTTTCTACAAAGGATGACTAAATACACTTTATACAATGCTGTCACCACAACATGTGGATACTGTGATAAAATCCTGGGTTATTTTTACAGTGGACTCTGAAGATTAACATTATAAAGCTGTCAGTATGACTCAGTGGTAGCAGTGTTAAGTGTCTCAAATGTAGTGTGCTATCATTGAGTTCTAACACCATTTGCAATATTTTAAATATTGTTATTGAGCTAGCTGTAAGATTGCATCAAAGTACTGAATATTCACTCTTTAAAGCCAAGCCTGCCATGTCAGGAAATGTCATCAGGTTTCAGTAGTATCCTCAGGCACTGAAATAAAAACTACAAGAAAGAACCAGCCAAGCAAGAATCTTTACCGTGTAGTACCGTCGTGGAGACCCATGGGATATATGCAAATGACCTCTTCAGGACATATCAGTGTTTCCGCTATATAGCTTCTGAATGCCCATGATTTTTTACTTGTTATGTCTTAATAGGTACATTCAGACCAATAAATCCAAAACCCATTAGCTGCAGATAAGCTACATGAAATAAAAAGTGAAAAGTCAAAAATTCTGAAGCAGTGTAGCGGAAACACTGATATGCCATTAAGGGGTCATTTGCACATATTCCATAGGCCTACACTACAGGAGGTTTAAGTTATTACACAGTAATGACTCTTGCTTGGCTGGGGTTTTCTTGCAATTTTTACTGAACAGTTTGCGTGAGCTTTTTACCTTTTGCTTCATAGGCCCCAAAATAAAGACCAAATCATTAGTGCTATTGCTACATGCCATATAAATGCATTACAGAGCTATATATGATATACTGTTGCTCAGAAAATGTAGGTATAGGGTGGTGTACCTGTGAATTTTAAAGGTGCTTGAGTTGCTCTGGTTGGTCTCAAATTAGGATGGAACATTTACATCATCTCTGGTTTCCCACACCCATGTATACTATTCTTGATTCCTTGTTACTAACACACCCCAGACCATGTGTTTAAGCTGCTATAATCTTGAAGGATGGGATCATTCCTAAAATGCATCTCACAATTTCTTAAAGCATGACACTCAGATTGCAGGGTCACCCTTTTGATAGAAGCATGAGGAGCTTACAGGGGTGGCCATTTGTCTGCAGCTCAGTTCTCATCCATTCTAGATTTTGATGCATCCAGGCTGGCATGTGTGGAGTAGGCACGTGTGAAGATTTGGTGTGGACATGATGCCATTTAACTGTAGGGGTGTCAGTCATGACCGGTTTGCATCGCTCACAAGCGAGTATGATTTTGTGCTAATATAATGCCTTTAATTATGCATTTTCTACTTACTGGGGTGCTCTGATACCACCTATTTAGTATTCACTCAACACCCACAGGATATCCCCTTGAGTTGTTCCACTTCATCAAAATGCACCAAACACCAAGTGAGCTGGGATTATTAGGATTGTTGTCCATTCCCTGACACAAGCTCACATCTGCATTGGCCATATCTTTCCAGCATTAACTGTGAATCTACAAAATATTTGCTACACAAATGTGGCTGTGTAAAAAGGAAGTCTGAGATTGTGTTATTCATGTCCCTAGAAATAATGTGGGTACCATTATCTATACATACCATTATGGTATTGGTGCACTCAGGCAGTGCACTGGTGCACAAAAGACTGTTCATAATTTTGTAATGGCTGGAGATTTTTCCAGTCATTGTTACAAACAGTTGGAATTTATAACACGATTTAAGGGAAAAGGATTGCAGCCTTTTGAGGTATGTACTTTCTACTAAAAATAATATAATGATAATAATAATAATGCATCATATTTTAGCAATAAGATGCATTGCCTCACGAGTGGTTACATTTAAGGTGATGCACATACAGGCAGTACTGCTGCAAGAAAGCTGTCACTGTTCTGCACTTTGCAGAAAACTGCCAACTCCAACAGCACCACCTTCACAGTGGCCACACATATATTCACTTGCTGTTGGAACACCATCTCCACGTGATCTACCGATTGTACCAGAGGCAAAAACTCCTTCAGTGAATTCACGTACTAGTGGATATTTTGGGAATACCTTGTGGATGTGGATGTGGGCATGGTGTTTTAAAGGAGCTGCATTTATAGGTGCTAATGTGATCCAAAGCACTATGACTGCTGGACATCAGTAAAGGGCCACCACACTTTGATGACAAACATGTCCTGCTGTGTGCTTCCCATATTTGATTTTTGGTTCATAGGGTGCCTGTTACTTTGCTTGTGACATAATGATTGTGTATGTAATTTAATACCCTGCAGGATCATTTCAGCTTATTAGCAATGACATGTCTTACATTTTAGGGAGTTAAATACAGTATGACATATTTGTTTCTTTGCTTTGTTTTCTTGTAACACTTACTTCATCCAAAGATCTGTTGTATCAATTTGTTCCTTATCTGATGGGCTCTTGTTTTGTCCCAGCTGCTGTCCCTGTTGCTGAAGGTGGCAGTTGCATTTCAGCCTTGTATTTCTTAGGGTTATCTGCATGTTCCTGCAAGTGTTGGCATCAAGCTGGTTAATATTAGATGTGCATTATGCTGCACAACACATGTATTCTGCATACCTTATCTGGTTGATATTGCAGAATTATGCAGAGCAATCCATGTAATGCAATCTGATTTTTAAGTGGGCAAACACCCATTCAGTGATGTTTCTAGTATACCTGTGGTCACTGTTATAGTGCCTATCCCCACACATTGATATTTTGTGCATTTTGATGAAGCAGAACAACCACAGCTCAAAGGGATATCCTGTGTCATGTATGAAACATCTGTGTAAGATGGTGTGACTCTCAAAATGTGATATATAGGGCAATAGAATAACAATCATGGGCAGCTGTCCCATAATGCTTGATATCCAAATATCAGTTATTTGTCCAGTGTGATCATGTGTCACCTGGATGTGTATGGAGTGATGACAATACATGCTCACACATGAATGAGCATTGTCTGTGCACAAGGGCAGACCAAACTCAAAATCTGTATACTTTTTTTTTCTGTTTTTATTTGGAAAGAAATTTTGTTTTTGTTTTTTTAATAAAAGAAAAAACTAGGAACTTTGCACTGCTGGAGCAAGACCAATATAACTTTGTCAATGAAGGATCCTGAACTTTCTCACATTATTTCTGAACAAAACTCTATTGACAGAGAACAAGACTTGTCCATTCACATTATATACTTAGACCTACAGACATTTAACACTGCTATATGCTAGTATTACAGAAGACCAGCACAGCTGAAACCAAAAGCAGAACAGTAACATGGATAAGCAGCATCTGTGTGGAAGAACAGTCAATAAAGACAGCAGGAATAAATCCAAAAGGCTGATTGTGCTATTTGTTGCAGAGGACTCTGAAATTTTCATAATCAGGTAAAAAAATGGAAACTAGCCCAAAACTAAGACTAGTTATTTGTCACTGTTATTCTGTAATGAATAATTAAATACATTGTACTTGTTGTGTGTCCTTTATCACAGTAACATTCATGTGCTACAGCTGGGTAATTTCTATTATGCAAATATACATTGCAACACTGATACCGCTACATGTAACTTTGGTACAGGATTTCATGACTCGATGATAAGAAACTATACTCAACTGACTGATAGATTTCTTAACAAGAAGCAATTGTACCTTAGTACTGGTGAATAGGGATGTAATAGTAAATAATATTAGACTTAAACAACTTGGCACTTCTGATCAAATTGCCATTTATTTAGAAATGTTGTACAAACTGGCTATGTCTTCCCCTGTAAGATTATATAACAATAGCTAAGCTAGTATCCAGAGTTTAACAAATTCTCTTGAATTATGTGTGGGTTGACTTAGTAAAAGCATACTGGAAGCTACTGTTAGGGTAAGGTTTGCAATCTCTCTGCAGCCCCTTTGAAAGAATGTTTTGCATATAAATAACATTAGCAGCCACAGAGTTAAATCCTCCCTGGTGAAATAAATCAATTCACATGTTCATTAGGAAAAAAAAAATCACAGAGTCATCAGAATTTATAAGCAATGGCAACCTATTGTTAATAAATGGTAGCTGACTCCATGTTCTAGAGAAATTAAAAAGCATATTAATCACTAAAGGAACAACTACAAATAGAACATTTTAAAATACCTAGAAAGTAAAAAAGTTTCTTTAAATATCTGACTGCCATGACTAAAGTTAATAATATTATTTGCTCACTGACACTAAACTGTATAACTATGTATAAACTGAAGGGAACTATTTTTAATATCTAATTAATATTAAATATGGCAATTGCTGCTAATTTTGAACCCTATATAATTCAAGCCATTTGCTTTGAAGTACAAGAGATTAATTGAAATATGCTCTGTAAAGTCTTGAGCAAAGTAAAAGTAAGTTACACTTGCCTGATTAATTCCCCAGAAGAGGAACCTCTCCTGCAACTATTCACACTCACCTCTTTTAATGTCTTCATACCTCTCTATATACTTATTTGATGATATATCCTGTAGCATAAGCTATCTTTGTTACCATGGCTACAGCTTATCCACAACGGTCTGCTAAGCATAATTCCATTTTCCATCCATATTTTGATATTGTAAACTGCTTCTTGAACTAAATGTTGTAGCATATCTGTAAATATGTATGTTTTAGCATATCCTTGGTGTCTGTAAATATGTTTTGTTCATTTCTTATGGGATCCTATTCACCTGAGCTACGCCTGCAAATTGTCCATTGAGATCAGTGCACTAACCTGGGATATAAATATAGCTAATTATACCATGACCCCCCATTAATATTCCAAAACGTGCATGCTGATTGGCCAGCGTGCACGTTGTAAATCGACTTATACTAATGGAAAAAGGTGCGGTCGCCCGGACTTTTTCCATTAGTATAAGTTTCTTTTAAAACACTGTCCCGCTATGTTAAACTCTTTTAACATAGCGAGACAGGTTTATAAAAAGCAACGGAGATCTCCGTTGCTTTTTTTAAAGCTGTCTCGCTATGTTAAACTCCTTTAACATAGTGACACAGTGTGTAAAAAGCAACGGAGATCTTGCTTTCTCCGTTGCTTTTTTTTTAAACCTGTCTCGCTATGTTAAATGGGTTTAACATAGCGAGACAGCTTTAAAATAACCAACGGAGATCTCATATCAGTTATTTATTTGGGATAACCTTCCTGCAGAATGGCATGGGGATTCATTGACTCCTCTTAGCATGTAGTCATCTGCAAACTTAGTCAGCCAGAGTCCTTTGATATTGGCTTTTACTTCAGAAAAGTAGATGATAAACAGGAGAGGTCCTAACACAGAATCCTGGAGCACTTCACTGGTTACTGGTCTCTTTGTGGAGGTAACTTCCCCTATTTTGATTACCTGTGTCCTATCTATGAGCCAATTTGCAATCCAGTGGGATGACAAATGGGTTTATTTCTAGTTTGTTTAGATTTTCTACTATGCCTGAGTGGGAAATTGTGTCAAAACTTTGGCCAGGTCAAGGTATGCAGTGTGTACCATTTTGACTTCATCCATTGCTTTGGTGACCTTTTCAAAAAAATCCACCTGGTTGAGTAAGCATGACCTGTTCTTGACACATCCAAACTGACACTGGTCCAGTGCTTGGAAGTTCTCTATGTCCTGATTGATTAGTTCCATGATAAGTTTTTTATAGCTTTGCATATGAGGTTGGTCAGGTTTATGGGTCTGAATTGCCTGGGTCTATGGAAGGTCCTTCCTTATGTAGAAGAATGACTGCTGCTGTCCTCCACTTGCTACGTACAAAACCTCTATGAAGGTTGAGACTTGAACAGTGTTGCTAAGGGTGTGGTTAAATCAAGCTTCATGCTATTTAAGATGCATCCAGGGATATTGTCAGGACCTATTGATGCAGTATTTTTACCATTTGATAGCACTTTTAGGACTTGGTCTTGTGTAATATCTGGAGGTTAGACAGTTTCAGGTATATCTTGAGGGATGGATGGAGAGGAGAGAGGATTACAGTTAGAGTTAAATTTATTGGTCAGTAGGTTAACTATATCTTCAGTTTCAGTGTAGGTAACATCATTCACAATCAGTTTATCACATCGCTGCATTGTACTTTTGAGATTACGAACATAACACAAAAATGTCTTGTGATTTTCTTGGGCTTGGGTAGCTATTTTAGCCTTAAATATGGCTATGGTGGATTTTATTAAGCTCTGAGTTGTTTATTTCAATAACAAGGACTCTTAACATTCTGGGGATTACTCGTTTTACGTTTGGTCAAAATTTCTTTCCTTTTATTATAAAGTCTGTTGACATTATGGTCCCATGTGAGTTTGTTTTTGGGATTTGTCCTGTACTCGTTCCTATTTTTACATGCTGGTATAGTGTGGGGGTGTTTATTTCTGCATATTCAGTTGAGCTAACAGGGTTTGGTGAGGATATGAAGCTTTCCCATGTATGACCTGGGAGTAGGAAGTTTGTCTTAAAGAACTTTTTAAAGGTACCTTGGGTAGAAGAGATCTCTGCTTTCAGTTTTATTTTGAAAGAGACTGCTTTATGGTCAAAACTAACAAGTGACGAAGATATGCAATAGATGGTACAAGATGCTTCCATTTTAGTAAGAACAAGATCTAAGATGTTGTTCCCCCAGTGGGTACTCTGACTAATTGTTCCAGGACATTTGTATTGGCAAAGTCCAGGAATCTCTGTACTTGTGCACTAGTGGTGGTGTAGGTTTCACAGGCTATAGTTTGATAGTTTAGATAACCTAGGAAAATAGTACTGGGTTTATTACTGAGTAATTCTAGATCCTGTGGACAGGCATTGTGGCTTTCTTGTGTCATACAGGGAGTTCTATGTCTATCTAAGCTTTCTGATGGTTATTTGGACATGAAGAAACTCTTGTGTATCATGCTGCTTTACCAGCCTTGACGTGTCTCTTCTGAATATAGATTGATACACCTCCACCTGTTTCCCCTTCTGTGCTGTCAGTGATCTAAACGTGTGGAAGGTATTATAGCCCTGCACAACCAGAGTGCTCTCCGTTATTTTAAACTATGTTTCAGTCACTACATAAATATCAATGTACTCCAAGATGAGAAGGGTGAAGGGCTTGTGGAGAATACCGTTTCTTGTTTAGACTCCTGGCATTAATCAGTAACACCTTCATATTTTCCTTTGCTTGTTTCATTATGTTGGTTAGTTTATCAGGTTGGTATTGCCTACTGCAGTTTACTAATGCTTCAAAGACCTGCCAGAATTAATAGACCAATATCTCTTGATGGTCAGGTTATATGTGAAGTTGATAAATTGAAGGACCTGAGTATTAAAATTAGTAATAAAAAAATAAGTAATAAAAAAATTAAAGTTAGTAATAAAAAATTAGTAATAAAAAAATGTTTGCACTTTATTCATTTGCTTTTACTGTATTTGTGTTTCCTCCTACTTTATTTTGCTTTTCTTAAAAGTACTCAATTTTATTTATTCTGCTGCATTTATTACTGCTTGATCATAGCCTGGTTAAATTGTAACTGTTAGACGCTGTCCGGTTCAACTCTCAGCTAGAGCGTCTTCTGCATGGAGACATGCGTGAATGGGTGTACCTTCGTTGAAGGTTGTGTGTCAAGGCTGGCAACTTGGCACATAAAAATCAACTGCCAATCATTAGCTGACCGGAGTTCCGCTGTGGCGACCCCTAACCAGGAAAAGCCGAAAGACACAACAACATTCTAAGTCTTTTGGCTTAAGCACTTGGGCTTCATACAGGCTGTTTTGCATTAAGAAGGTTTGTGGTCTGCACTGTTGTGGCAGGACAGGTAGCTTACATCCTTCTAAGCTGGGAATTGCTGACTGAAGGCTCAGTATCTGCTATTCTAAAAGTGTATTAGTTCTGGTTTAAGCACTTGGGCTTCAGGCCAGTTATTTTACATTAAGAAGATTTGTGGTCTGCACTCTTGTGGGAGGAGAGGCTGGATTCTACCCTTCTGAGCTGGGAATTTCTGGTCACAGGCTTGTTGTGACTGCTTATTTGAACTGTTTCTTTCTGAAATTGGTGCACCTTGTTGCTGTAGCAAAGACCAGATTCAGGCCTGCTGAATCTAGCTTTGTTTGTATAACCTGTGCAGTGATTCAGGCCATCTTTTTTTGGAGAAGTTTCCCCTGCACCCTAGTAAGCAGGGGTGTGCAGTTAGAACTTGTCTGATTGAAGACTGCTGGAACAGGGCTCAGTTTTGAGCTTTTTCTGGTTAATTGGGTAACTTGTTTAAGTCAGTTAGTCAGTTAGTTTGTTTTCTATTGTTATTATAATTGCACTTTATTCATCTGCTTTTACTGTATTTGTGTTTCTTCCTACTTTATTACTGGGGGCATTGACTACACCTCTGTTCTGCGATATATAACAATAAGTATCCTTTTCTGTGCTTTTAAACTGTTTTTTTTTAGTGTATCTGCTTTATTTTCTGAAAGAAAAAAAAAATATATATATATATATATATATATATATATATATATATATATATATATTTGTTTGTTTCCCACCTTTCTAAGCTACTATAGTCCAGTTTTCAGGTTAGTACTGAATTCAGGGCTGTGTTACAAATCTCTGTGTTTGCCCATATCTTACTTGGATAGAAGGAAGTTTCTCTGTTCACCTGTGAGAGAGAGGAGCTTTGAGCAGCCTATCTGTCCCTGGAGGAGTGGTTTCAGCCCAGAAATTAGTAGTTTATTGGCCATTTTGGGCTAATTTCTATCTCTTTCATTTAACTGCTATAAATACCGTATTTTGCTTGCCGGGCAGTGCCAGTTAGCTAGGGTAAAACTATTCCCGGCTCCACAAAGTCTCCTCTTCAATTTGTCCCTTGGAACTAGACAAACTTTCAACTTAAGCACTCAAGCCATTCATTTCTCAGCCCGTCACTTGTTCAAAACTTATAGCAAGCACTTATAAACCCTAGCACTAGACCCTCCTGTACTGTACAGAAGGACAAAGCTCTCTATTCGACCTTACCAGCCATCCAGTAAAACAGTTCATTGTACCTATCCAGGCATGTCCAAAGGGCAGTTTCATAGGTTCATAGGCAGGTAGTAGGCTATCAGCCCTGGGGTCTATACAAGCCTAGCCAAAAAGGTACCCTGGCTTTTGTCACCCAAGAAAATTATTTTCCTGTGCCACTGTCGAGCAGAGCCACAGAGGTGATCCCCGGGATGAATTTCCTATTTCCCATCCAATCATCAAGATTTCTCTTGAAGAGTGCTAATGAGGAGCTTTGTTTGCTATAGATAGGTAGTTTATTCCAGAGTATGGGAAGTCTATGGGACAGGAATCTATCCCTTCGGCATGTTCTGTTTATTGTGGTGACAAGGTTTAGGTCCCTAGAGTGTGTAGCTCAAAGGGATTGGGATTCTTTACGTGTAGCATGTCCAACAGCTCTGGGTTTGACATAGTTTTGTATGTTAGGCAGAGATCACCTCTGAGTAGGTGATATGCAACGGAGTAAAGCTGGAGTTTTTTTAGATGGTCTGCATAGGGCATCTGTTTGAGGCTGGTAATCCTCTTTGTGAGGTATTTCTGTGGCCTTTCCAGTTGTTGTAGATGTCTTGTGAGGTACATACCAAAAGGGGCGTTGTACTCTATAATGGGTCTAATGAGTGATGAGTAGAGGGGAACAATGACCCCTTTTTTTCTGGATGAGAAACCTTTTGTAATGAGGTGTGCCACGTAGAAGGATTTCCTGACTACTGTGGCGATGTGATTATCAAAGGAGAGACTGCTGTCCACCTGTGTCCCAAGGTCTCTTATCACACTTTTGGTGTTAAGTATACTACCGCCTATGTTGTAGTTCATGGGTACAGAGTTTTTACCAAAGGGGATGACAATGCACTTTTTGGCATTGAGCTTGAGGCCATGGCTTTGACACCAGGCATCTGTCTCAGTGAGGCCCTTTTGTAGGATGTCCACATTGTTAGGAGTTTCGATTATGGCTCCTAGTTTGCAGTCATCTGCAAACTTCATTAACCAAAGACCTTCTGTGTTAGCCTGTACTTCAGAGAAGTAGATACCAAACAGGAGAGGACCCAGGACTGAACCCTGTGGTACTCCACTTGTCACTGTTCTGAAGTCGGATTTGGAGTCTGCTACTTTCACAGTGCGGGTTCTGTCAGTTAGCTAGTTGGCAACCCATCTTGTGACATAGGGATTTATACCTAGTTTAGTGAGTTTATCTATAATTCCAGAGTGGGGGATGGTGTTGAAAGCCTTGGCAAGATCTAGATAGGCTGTGTGAACCACCTTACCCTTGTCTATGGCTTTGGTGACTGCTTCAAAGAAGTCTATCAGATTTAGGAGACATGATCTGCCTTTTACAAATCCGAACTGGGTGGGGTCCAGAATTTGGAGATTACCAATGTCTTTGTTTATAAGTTCCATGATGATACATTCCATGGCCTTGCAGACCAGGCTTGTCAGGCTAATGGGGCGGTAGTTCCAGGGGTCCGTGGTAGCTCCCCCCTTGTGGAGTGGGATAACCGTTGCTGTGTGCCATTCAGTAGGCACAAAGCCTGAGGTGAGGCTATGATTGAACATGGTACTTAGGTGGGGTGTCAGTTCGTTCTGTAGTTCATGTAGAATGCAGCCTGGGATGTTGTCTGGTCCCATGAATGCTGTGTTCTTGGCTTTGGAGAGTGTGGTTTTTACCTGTGCAGCCGTGATTACAGGAACTTTGCATTCTTCCAGTATAGAGATGGGCTCTTTAGGGGGTGAGAGGGTGATGAAGTTAGCACTGAACCTCTCTGTCAGGATGTTGGCAATATCAGTTGGGTCTGTATCTTTACTGCCATTGTGCTATAACTCAGAGCAGATCTGAGTGTTGCCATTGAGATTCTTGACATAGCTATAGAATGCTTTGTGGTTGTCTTTAGAATCAGTGGCAATTTTGTTTTTGTAACTAGCTTTGGACAATTTTATCAGGGATCACAGCTTCTTACTGAGGCTGACCAGGGAGCTCCTCCACTCATGGGATTTTACTCTCTTTTGCAACAGTTTCTTCCTTCTGTTGTACAGTTTGTTTATGGCAGGGGACCACCAGATTGGCTTCCTTTTTTTGGAGGATAGCATCTTGGTTCTGTTTGGGATAGCACAATCCATGCACTCATGTAAGTGCTTATAAAGTGCAATTGTGTAGATTCAGTAGTCGTGACTGTATTGTCCATCTGCATGGGTGTCATAAAGTTCACCACTTCTGTCTTAAGAAGCATGAAGTTAGCTTTGGAGAAATTTTTTACCATAGTTACCTTAATGGTGGGTGGGGGCAGGATGTGGATATCTAGGGTAATTAGCTTATGGTCAGATCGGACCAATGAGGTGGTGACTTCAGGTGTGGAACACCAGTCACTCATGTTGGTAATGACTAGATCTAGGCTATTGTTGCCCCTGGTGGGGGTATGGATAAGTTGATCCACGGCATTGGAGTTTATGAATTCCAGAAAGCGTTGAGTGAAGGAGTTGGTACATGAGTAGTTTTCCCAGTTAATGGTGGGGTAGTTGAAATTGCCCATTATAAGGGTGTTTGCTTGAACCCTAATATTTCCAGTACATCAAGAAAAGAGGAGTGGGAATCCTGGGGCATGGTGGGTGATCTGTAGCAAGCTACAATTTGGATTGCAGTTTTGCCCAGAGTTAGTTGCACTTAGATAACTTCGGCTGCATTATGCTGACCAACTAGCCTGGAGGTGTGGATATCCTTAATGAATATGGACACACCTCCGCCTTTGGTGTTCCGGTCCAGGTTACATGACCGAAAAGTGTGGTATGAGTTATAGCCTGGTAGTGCAGGGGTGCTCTCTGGAGCCCTGAACCAGGTCTCAGTCACTGCATAGATAGCGATGTTCTCCATTTTGAGGAGTGACTCGAGTGAGTGCATTTTGAGATTTAGACTTCTAGCATTGAGTAGCATCACCCACAGTTTTTGCTTGCCTGTTTCTGTTACGGTGGTGAATTTGTCATTTAAACCTTGCCTAAAAAAGGCCCTATAGGGGTGGCAAGAACCTTAGCCAGTATCCAGAATCCTAGGGGTGACAGGTGCAGGCCATCTCTGGCAAAACATTCAGGTGTACTCTGCAGTCCAACTGGTGAATCTGGGCATTTTGAGGCAATGTTACAACTGCCTCATGTACACAGACAACCCCCTCCTCCTACCACCAAACACTAATACATGCGAGAGATTCAGTTATTCAGCCAAACTAGAGGCTAAGCTCTCCCAACCCTAGACTGGATCTGACAGTCAAGAGGAGAAGGGAAATACTTGCATCACACCACCAGTCTTACATAGACCCAGTAAACCATCACCGGCAAAAAACACGCATAATCACATGAAAACATACTCGGAGGTATAAATAAAAATCTGCAAAACCAACAGAGACCTCCAAA
Organism: Protopterus annectens; assembly: GCF_019279795.1. Lineage (NCBI taxonomy): Eukaryota > Metazoa > Chordata > Ceratodontiformes > Protopteridae > Protopterus > Protopterus annectens. The sequence continues at coordinate 875,368,296 of NC_056727.1, forward strand.
GCAAACATCCAAGCAACCTCCACCCCCCCCAACACAAACCATGAAACACATACCTCACAAAACCAGTGTGCCATGCAATCACAGCCTTTAAGGCAAAATAACATACCCAACATACTAGTAATAGGTGACTCTATAGTCAGGCACACTGACGTCCCACTCCTAAGCTGAATAAGGAGAAGGTTACTGTTAGCTGCCTGTCAGGTGCCAGGATCCGCCACATAACACAAGTACTCAGGTCACTCCAGAACAAGTACAAATATGACTCTGTCATTGTCCATGTTGGTGTGAATGACCTGAGCCATACCTCCCTGGACTAGATGAAGAGAGACATGGAAGAGCTCTCTGATCACATAGCCCAGGACGGTATGACTCTGACCCTGAGTAGCATCCTGCCCTCACCAAGAATTATACCACAGCATAAAGAAAAAATTCTCGATTTCAAGAATTGGCTAAGTTTCTGGTGTCATTCAAAGGGGATCCAGTGTCTGTCCACCTGGGATGACATGCTCGACAAGCCATGCTGCTTCGCTAGAGATGACTTGCACCTGTCACCCTTAGGCTTTCGAATACTGGCCAAGGCTCTTGCCACCCCCATAGTGCCTTTTTTAGGCAAGGCTCAAAAGACAAACCCACCACCGTAAATAGCACAAGTAACAAAAAACTGAGGGTAATGCTACTCACTGCCAGAAGTCTAAACCTCAAAATGCACACACTCGAGGCACTCCTCAGTATGGAGAAAATCGATATATGTGCAGTAACAGAAACCTAGTTTAAGGCTCCAGAGAGCACCCCAGCACTACCAGACTACAACTCACACCATATATTTTGTCCACAGAACTCAAACAGAAATAAAAAAGGTGGGGGCGTATCCATATTCATCAAGGATACCCACACCACCAGGTTAGTGGCACAGCACGATGCTTCAGAGATCATCCACATGCAACTAACAATGGGCAAAACTGCAATTCAAATTGTAGCTTGCTACAGATCACCCACTATGTCCCAGGACCCCATTCCACATTTCTGGAAACACTGGGAAACATAAAGGTCCTACTAAACACCCTAATATTGGGTGATTTCAATTACCCAAAGATTAACTGGGGGAACTACCCAACTTTTCCTAGAATTTATAAACTCAGATGCCCTGGTTCAACTGGTCAACACTCCCACCATAGGTGACAACATACTGGACCTGGTCATCACCAACATGGGCGACCAGTGTTCCACACCAGAGGTCAACCCTTCGCTGGTTAGATCTGACCATAAACAAATCACTTTGGATATCCATATTCCGCCCCCACCCCCGGACAAGAAAACCACTGTGAAAAACTTTTCAAAAGCAAACTTTATGTTACTTAAAACCGAGGTGGAAAGTTTCAAAGCCCCCATGCTGAAGGATAACACTGTCCAAGCTGCAAAATCCTTTACTAATGCATTCTAAGGGCAGCTACAAGAATGCATGGATAGTGTCATCCCAAGCAAAACAAAGACTCACTCCTCCAAGAAAAGGAAACCAGTCTGGTGGACTCCTGCCATAAACAAGCTATACAATAAAAGGAGGAAACTAGTACAGAAAAGAGTAAAATCCCAAGAAGGAAAGGCATCCCTGATCAGTATCAGCAAGAAACTATGATCCCTCATAAAATCATCCAAAGCAAGCTTTGAAAAAAAAATTGCCAAGGACTCCAAAGATAACCACTGGGCATTCTTTAGCTATGTCAAGAATCTAAGTGGCAGTGCTCAGATCTGCTCAGAGTTAGTGCAGAATGGCACAAAATACACTGAACCGATTGATATCGCCAACATCCTGGCAGACAGGTTCAGCGCAAACTTCACCTCCAAAAGGGACCATAATCATACCCAGAAGAATGTAGAGTCCCTGAAATCACAGACACTCAGGTTAAAACAGCCCTCTCCAAAGCCAAAAACACAGCATCAATGGGACCGGACAGTGTCCCAGGCTGTATCCTAAACGAGCTCAAAGACGAACTAACCCCTCACCTAAATACACTGTTCAAACTCAGCCTCTCCACAGGCTACATACCCATAGAGTGGCACACAACAATGGCTATTCCACTCCACAAAGGTGGAACCACAACAGACCCTGAGAACTATCGCTCTATAAGCCTGACTAGCTTGGTCTGCAGGGCTATGGAGCGCACCATCATGGAACTCATTAACAGAGACATTGGGAACCTCCAAACTCTAGACCCTACCCAGCTTGGCTTTGTTAAGGGCAGATCATGCCTCCTAAACCTAGTGGACTTCTTTGAGACAGTTACTAACGCTATAGATGAGGGAAAGGTGGTACACAGCCTACCTAGACCTCGCTAAGGCCTTCAAAACCATTCTCCATTCCAGTATTATAGACAAGCTCACCAGTCTGAACATAAACCCCTATGTCACAAGATGGGTTGCCATCTGGCTCATGGACAGAACTCACATGGTGAGAGTTGCAGGAGCTAGGTCTGACTCTAAACCAGTTACAAGTGGCATTCCCCAGGGCTCAGTCCTAGGACCCCTCCTGTTCGGCATATACTTCTCAGAGTTACAGGCAAGCACAGGAGGACTATGGCTGACCTTGTTCACAGACGACTGCAAACTAGGGGCTATAATTGATTCTCCGGCTGACACAGACATCCTCCAAAAGGGTCTCACTGAGATGGATACCTGGTATCAAAATCATGGCCTCAAGGTAAATGCCAAAAAGTGCATAGTCATCCCCTTTGGAAAAAACAAAGTACCCACAAACTACCACATAGGTGGTAGTCCCCTAAATACGGAAGACGTAATAAGGGATCTGGGGACCCAAGTAGATAGTAATCTCACCTTTGATAATCACATTGTCAAAGTGGTTAGAAAATCCTTCTACGTGGCCCACCTAATCACAAAAGGGTTCACATCCAGATCAAAAGAGGTCATTGTGCCCCTCTACTCATCACTCATCAGACCCATCATAGAGTACAATGCCCCATTTGGGATGTACCTTACAAGACACCTGCAACAGCTGGAAAGAGGATCACTGGCCTCAAACTGATGCCCTATGTAGCTCGACTGAAGAAACTCCAGTTGTACTCGGTTGCATACTGCCTACTCAGAGGTGATCTCTGCCTGACATATAAGGCCATGTCCAACCCAGAATTGACGGACATGCTCCACCTAAAGAAAACCTTATCTCCTTGAGCCACACACTCTAGAGATCTAAACCTCACCACAACAATAAATAGGACATGCTGGAGGGATAGATTCCTGTCCCAGAGACTTCCCATGCTTTGGAACAAGATCTCAGTCTACATTAGGCAGAGCTCCTCACTAACACTCTTCAAAAGAAACCTTGACAAGTGGATGGGAAACAGAAAGTTTACCTCGGGAATCACTTCAGTGGCTCTGCTGGACAGAGGCACAGGGATCCAATCTAAGGGAGTGGTGAAAGCCAACACATTCTGGCTAGGCTTATAAATGCCTTTGGGCAGATAGCCTAGCACCAACCTATGAACCTATGAACCTGTAATGAAGTGACTTTGCGTGTACAGGTAATAACAGTAAAGACCAGGGCATAAGAGATGGATGGTCTTTTATTTCAAATAGTTAAAAACCAAGTGATGCAGATACATTATGTGTGTTTATTAATCACTCATTATGTGTTGTAAATAAATCATTAATTTGCCCCGTACTTTAGTATAATGCTGTGGGTCCCTATTATTTCATGAAACTTCACATCACTGAATGGTATTTTGGATGGCATTTTGTCAAACATGAAATTCGCTGAACCATTCTGCATGAGATCGTATTACGGTGGGGATCAAGAAATTTGCCCTTTCCCCACTGTAGTGCAATCTTGGAGTTAGTATATATAATTAGCATGAGGGGGGTTTGATGAATGGCATTTCTCTAGTAAGACAATTTATGGTGCATAGAGCAACTTTTTATCCTTATCTGACATATAATTTACTGGAGTAAAGGTAAATCATAATGCTAAAAGAATAAAACACTACATTTCTTGGGATTAAACAGTACCCTATTAATGTCAGAGTTAAAGAACTAAGGCCTGAAAAATTAATTAAAATCACTCTCACTTTTCTCATATTCATATAGGGTGGTATGCATGCAGTCCTCAAGCATTTTACTGTCCTTTCAATATTGATTATTTGCTAAACAGCAGCACTGATGGGTTTAGCACAAGGTCAGCAATATGCTGTTAGAAACAGATTATGATAACAAGAAAAAGGATGGGTTTACAACTCGGCATCTCCCTAGACTTCATAGGCTGCTTTTAAATGACTCCCTGTCACAAATGCAATACCCATAATTGCATGATCTGAAACTGAAGAGTAAACTGCTACTACAACAAAATGTGAATTTCAATATTCAGTGTAGCATGTGTGGCTAAGTGCCACCAGGGAGATTGGCACTTATGTCAGATACAGCCTCTCCAAACCAGCTATATAAATTACACTTAAAATGGCTAAAGATGAGGATAGTCTAGTTTATAAAGGCAAAGAGTTCCAACTTGCATCTGTCCTATAAGCAAACCTGTTATTTATGTATTTATTTAAAGAAGAGCAACAAAGACATTTATTAAAGTAGTCGCATTTCTAGTGTTACCGCAATGAACAGAACAGGAAAGGTTAGAGCACAGACTGATTAGATACCATTGTTCAGACGCTTGAAAATGACAGTAATATCACCTTTCAACAATCTGCATGATACAAAATATAAAGTTAACACATTCAGCCTCTGCTTTTATATCACACCATAAACACCCGTGATTTGCCTTGTAAATGTCTTCTGAAAGTTTTCAGAACATTGAACATATGATTTATTATAAATACAAGCAAATCCACCATAATCTATATATGGCCTAATGCAGGCAATGTGTAAAGGAATCCGTGCAGTTCTATTTCTGCTACTTATAGTCCCTAGTATATTACCCATGATCCCATCAAGTTACACAGAATGCTATTCCCATCATCATTAAAGTTAAGATGGTTGTCCAATTGTGTACTCAGTTCCTTGACAAAAGATCACTTCAGGTAAAATTTCTTCACCAACAGCATAGGGATGTATATGGTTGTTTCACCAAAAATTTAAAACACTACATTTCTTGGAATTAAACAGTACCCTGTTAACCTCAGACCACCCAGAAAGTTTGTCAACATAATTCTGAAAAATATCATGATTTACAGTATTTCTCACTACCGTCCCTGTTGTTGTGTCATCAGCATACTTAGCCACACTTGGCTAGCAGTAGGAATAGCAGACCAGATTAGACTGAACAGGAATTGTCCCAAAACAGAAAATCTTGTGGGAACTCCAGACATAACTTATTATGGCTTCTGGATATTTTTCCATGATCTAAACCTTATATCCTCTATCATGCAGGCAAATAGGTTACCAGGATGTTAATAAACGTATTTGTCTTCAATTTCTCCATAACATCAAAACTTCTACAATGAGGCATAGAGTCAAATGCCTTTGATGGAGTAAAGTTAATGACAATTTGGAGTTTAATTTGGAATGAATCAACAACATTGGTATAAAACACAATTAAATTGCTCATACAGGATATCCCAGGAATGAAACTGTGCTGTGATATATCATGTAATTATATTGTGAAAACAAGAAAAGAAATAGTATTATTTTCAAATGTCTTCTCTATTAGACTCATCAGACTAATATGATGATAGCTAGAGGAATAATGTCTTTTTTTATTTCAGAAAGATAACAACTACTCAAGGTGGATTAAAATAGAGAGGTAAGGCAATGTGCTATTTGTAGAACTGTCTTTTAAAGGAAATGTTCATTCAGTTCACCTGGCCCTGCTGCTGCATTACCTCATATGACTTTAGTGGCAGGTATAACTACCTCTTCTGAGATACAAAAGCATTCATCCAAATTGGGGGACTTATCTTGTCTGCTGCACTATACACTATACATAAGAAATGCAGAGTCAGAGGAGTATTTACACAAAATACTGGTAACTCTACAATGTTTTCCACCATGGTGTTATCCACATACAAATTAATAGTCTGAGCTGTGGCCATGAAACTAGCATACATCTTTTCTTTTGCATATAATGCCAATTATATTTCCTGCCATCCTTTTCCTTTCTAATTATTTTCTTTAGGCTTTTGGAAACTTGATAGAGTTTGACTGTATATGTATTGCGTCGGAATTTCCTACACATTATCTATAAATACTTTTCTTTGCTGGATGTTTTCTGAAGAGAATGTGTCCACTATTGGGGAGGGACAAATTCTTATTAACCTTATTAGGTTTTAGGTTGCATGCCAACTAAAAAATATTTAAGTACCAGTGCATCTATGAACTCATAGAAAATGTTCCATTTGTCAGAAATATGTTTCCTATTTATTTCCTCCTCCAACATCTGCTTATCAATTTCCTTCCCATCAGCTGTATAGTTGTCTTGCTTGATTTATTTATTTATTTTTTTTGGGGGGGGGGTGCAAACTTGTTGCTATTTCACAGTATTACAGTTATGACTCCATTCAACCCCACGTGTTCAGAGTTTCCCAGATTTGGAATACTTTGTTATCTATGTGCAACATTTGAATTCTTAAAGTATCATATACTTCATGCTTTCTCTGAAAGTGGGTTCATTATAATAATCTGCTTAAAGTCACTTAGAAAACAATGGATGACTAGTCTATTAAAACTTTCTTCCATTCACTGTAACATTTCTTTATACACAGATGATCTAACCATGTATTTAACTCTGCTGACTAAAGATCTTACATGATTAATTCAGGTTAATGGAGAATTTTGGAAAATTATCATGTTTTAAAATAAATATAAGTAAGACAAAAGCAGTCAGAATTAATTATTGCACATATGCTAAAACAACGTCAGAATTTCCATTTCTTAATTATGCAGATTATACCAAATATTTAAGAGTGACGTTGATGAGCACTTTAAATGAGACTTGTAAAGAAAAGTATACAGTTTATTAATAAAGGTAAAGAGCTACTTGTAAGATGGAAAGACCTTTATCTAGATTTGACACTGAGGGTATGAGCTGTTAAGTGGTTTATGCCTTGTGGCATGAATAAACCCTGTTGTTAAGAAGCTATATAAACTGATATTGCAATTTATATGAGCAAGGGGAAAGCATAGAATGAACAATGAAGTTTTAATGCTGTCAACAAGAAATGGTGGGTTTGCATTGTCAAATTTTCAAAAAAACATGTCAATGCTGCAAAATTAAAAATACTGCTCGACTTGATATGACATGTAACTACTGAATTATCACTGCTAAAGTGTGCTACATAGAAGAAGATGACTCTAAATAACTTGTGAGGAATAGTAACAATGTACAAAAGGCTGGCAAACGAGGGACTGCAGCTAGCAAAATGCAATCCCAAGTCACAGGCATGTTACTGAAAATTATGCAGAGGTATGTTCCAAAAGAGACAAATACTTGGCCAGGAGATCTGTTTTTCAGAGAAATATAATTTAAGGTATTTTAATGTGGTAACTAGAAGGCACCTATGCAACTATGTAGGTCTGACTTACTTGGAACAACTTTTGTTGGTGTGTTCCCTTATATTAGATTTTTAAGGAGAGATTTGGAGCCATAAAAGTTCATAGATTCATTTATGACTAGGTCGATGACTGTGCTTACATAGACAAAACTAAGTAAATTTTCAGTGTGAAACTAGCCTTGGTGTGTAACCTGGAACACAGACACAAGAGTCAACAACTGTTACTGCAGATGGTTAATTAACAGTGCATTTAAATATTACTTATGAGTAGGCACAGCAGAACAGAAAAAAATGTAGGTTAACATGGGACAGTAATCTGGGAGTTCCTATTCCAAAGTAGAAATGGACAGAGGTAATCATAATTCCAAGGTATTCCACCTGTTCTAGAAGGATTTTTTTTTTTTTGGTCGGAAATGCTAATCAAAGTATTTTTGCACCCCCTAAGTTAAGTAGAATTTTTCCAGCAGTTACTCAAACTTTCTGGAGATGCTTGTAGGGGAATATAGGAGATTGGTTATATATTTTCCAGATCTCTGATAAGTTAACAACTTTGACACCCTTCTACATCATATTCTAAATATATTGTGCCCTGCAATACTTGCATGAGCACCTCAGTTACTCCTGACATGCTTACATAAAGTAAAGTTCCACTCTAGAGGTGATATATGGTTACTGAAACTGATAATGACAGCACCTATGAAATGAGTGACTCAAAAGTGGAAGCAATTGTGTCCCTGTAGTATATCAGATTTTGTAGATGTAATATAAGATATTGAAGACAAACCATTGACGACAAGCAAATCTAAGGTCAAATATAAAAAACTAAATAAATGGAAGCTTTGGGCACTTAACCCACATAGGATAAAGGCAGTGGCAAATCATAACTGAAAAATAATTGTTTTATTGTTGATTTCTTTGTATATGTTAAATTGCAATTTTTTCAAATGAGGTTTTTTTGAAAGAAAAAAAAAATCTCCTCATGCTATTCAAATATCCCAGTCAACGTTTGGGGCATTTACATCACCAGCAATATACAAATAATACTCCATAATGCAGTTGTAAAACCGTCACAGATTTTCCATTGTCCGCATTCCTCATTTTAAGGGTCGATAGAAAGAAGTTATACCTCTCAACATCTATGCACAAAAAAATCTAGAGAAAGGCAGAAATAATGAGGGGCAGAAAAGCTCAAAATAAGAGACATATTTTAAATATTGCTTTTATAAACATAGAAAGTTACTTGAATAACCAGTTTTGCATTACCATGCATTTTATGAAGGTTATGAGATCTGAAACTCAAATGTTTGCCATCTTGTAGTGACTTCAATCCACGATGATCTGCCAGAAAAAAGTCACAACTTTTAAGAGGTACAAAACAAAAGTATGAGGTATAAATCTGGACAGTCAGGAAAAAAAATGGACAGTTGAGAGGTATCAATAGAACAATCTTAGGTGTTATCTTACCTAATTGAATACTGGCTGCCAAAATTTCATAGGAAAACTCATCCTCATTTCCAGATGATGCAATCTTATCTTTGATATACATAGATTCACCCTTTCCCAACCTAAGTGTTCTCCACTTCTTATAGCACCTGTAGAAAATCAGCTGACAGTTTGCTGTTATTAAACTAGGTTTCAGTAACATAAACACTGTCATATATGTTAGTCCCTAAAAAGAACTTCCAATTTTACAGTATTATTGTTTGAATTCCTCACATTGTTCAACAGAAAGTTAAACCTTGCTTTGCATTAAAGGTATTTCATTCCCCTTTCCCCTGAATGCTTTTTCCTAAAAAAATGTTAAACAACCTTCATAAAATAAGGATCCTATTGGACCTTCCACCAATGTGAAACCTACCTCTGGAAAAAAATGCATTTATAGACTAATTTTTCCCAGAAATTAAATACTGTAATTCTCCTTCTTATTCAAAGTTGGTGTAGCTCATTTGTTAATCTCAAAGGCCACATAAAATCATGAGTAAGAAATTGAGGGAATGATGTTAGTGAAAATCAAATCAAACCTTTCCCTTTAATAAAATCAATTATTTTGTGATCAGTGCTTTACAGTTGTGTACTAGGAAAGTTCTTTCCACATCATTTCTACCACAAGGGACTATCACAAGATCATATTCATTCTTTGATTGGAAAGTTTTGAATAGTGTGTCATAGATGTTCACTATTCTGCACCCAGGGAGAATAGTCACAGTTACCAATTCACAATTAATTCTGAGCAGTAATTTACAGATACCACATAACTGGAAATTAGCTGTGGTTAGTACCTTTCCTGTACAAGGGCATTGTACTACCCCTGACTGTTTGTGCAGCCTTACTTGCTGTCATATTAGTAGAAACAGATTTTTTTTCTTAATAATTTTTTATTAGTAGAATTTTCAAACCATGTCTGAACAATAGAACTACTCAATAACAACAAATTAACTATATTAATATCAAACAAAGAAGAACATAAATTCATTTTCTTATCCAGAAAAACAAACATGTAAACAGGTAAACTAAAATCAACTATTTACAGCAGGTGTCTGTTAACACACAGTTAAAGATAAATGCCTATTTCTGATTGTTATTATAAAACAATCATTATTTGCTTAATAGTTCATTTAGTCCTTTCCATGAATTATATGAAGAAGTGATTCTTGTAGTTTTTGTTTTTATTGTGATAATCTCTAAATGACTCACTTCAAAGACTATGTTCCTGAATTCATTAAAGGAGGGAATAGTGTCACTTTATTACTTTCCTTGTTATTGACAGTAAGTTACACAAAATTGGGTATTTCACTCTTGTAACACACTGAGGTATTGGAATATTGAAAAGAACTAAGGATTTGGTCAATATAAATGTATCTGAAAATAGAGCCTGTAAGAAATCAATATTTTTTTTCCCAATATGATTTTATTTCCATACATTCAAAGAATATATGTTCCCAATCAGCTTTCACATCTAGTTTACATATCCAACAAATAATTCTAGTTTTAGATAAGATTTTCATTTTATGTGGTCTATAAAATGATCTATACATGTATTTCCATGAGAACAGTTTCCATTTAAGTGAAGATGTAGTTAATTTAGATGATATTAAGATTAAATGTTTGTCTTCTTCATTTGGGGATTTTCTTATTTATAATTTTAAAATAATGCCAAAATGATTCTTTAACATAGTGTGTCTCCATTCTCATTGTTTTATATAGTTTAGATAGTAAGTTGTTTCTGTTTATTTTTGTTGTATATGAATCTCTAAGAAATCAATACATTTTGAAATATATTTCTTTCTGTTGGTTGCATAGTTTCTATTCATTTTTCAACATATAGTACACAACTTTGAACATGTAACAATAGTTCTTTCTCCAGAGTAAACTGATAGAGTATTTTCTTTATGTAACAACTGGAACCAATAAATAAGATTATTTTCTTTAAAACATTTCATGACACACAAATTGGAAGAAATATTATTTTGTGTATAACCTATTAGAAAAATAAAAAAACAGCCATGCTTTATATGATGGAAATTTGAGGATAAAATTTCTCAGTGTACTTATTGTTAAGCTAATAATGACTGAGTTAACGTTAAGATTGGAGTTATTTATAAATTTCTCTTTTAGTAGCCAATATATAGAATTATGTGGAAATAAAAATTGGGTCCCTATTAAATCAGTGAATGCTTAATATAACTAACACTGTTTAATCGACCCTTTGTAATCAAAACAGCAAAATCCCGAATGCATGGAACAGAAATTTTTATCCCAAGGGGAAAAAATCACTGGGCCATTTTCAGGACTTTGCCATTTCCTCTACTGTGGTGTGATCTTGGAGTTGGTATATTTAAGCAGGGGGGTGTGGGGGGGCAGAGCCCCCCACTTTATTTTGTGTTTGAGTTTTTTTTTTTTTTAATGCTGTTCCGTGTGTTCACATTTTGCCATTTCAATATTTTAGGCTCAGTTATACAGTATTCGCTATTTTAAGCATTTGCTGTTATAATATAGAGCCTAAAAATCTATTAGAATTTCCTACAAAAGTTGATTGGATTAAAGAATGTCCTAGAATATCTTTCCATTTAGCAGTGCAATAAGGATTTTACCATAATATTATTGTTTTGGTGATAGAAGCAATAGAGTACAGTTCTAAATCTGGCAGACCAATACCTCCATTTGTCCAATATCTGATATGATTATTTAGTGCTATTCTAAATTTTTTAGGATACCATAAAAGCCTTAGGATTAAGGAATTAAAAATTGTTTAAAACAGTTTTATGTAGGGTAAGGATAGTGATTGTATTATGTATACATTTTTTGGAAGAATAATAATTTTAATAATAGAAAGCCTCTCGCTTATAGTAAAAAAAATATTTATTTCAATCATTTATAAGGTTTTTCTATATTTTGCAGGGTGATCTCATAATTGATTTCTATTATCTTTTTAATGTTTTCTGCTATAACTATTCCTAAATACTTTAACTGACTTTCTTGAACTAGCTATTTAGTGGAATCCACGTGTACTTCTTTACTATCATAGTTTCTATTTAGAATTGTTGTCTTTTTTTCATGAAAAGTAAGTCCCGATTTTTTTTAAATCTTCTATTAGGGAAAAAAGAGTTGTGAGGGATTTATTATAATCTTTTAAAGTTAATAGGATATCGTCAGCAAATAGCTGAATTTTGACTGTTAAATATGTACTACATGAAGCTTTTTTAATGTCAGTAAGTAATCATAAAAGATTAGCAAATGGTTCAATAACTAAAATGAATAGTAAAGGCAAAAGAGGACACCCTTGTTTGGTGCCTTTTGTAATTTTCACTGGTTATGAAGTAAATGATCCTATTTTGATATATACTTGGGAGCTGGTATACAAAAGGTTAATGAACTGTATAAATTTATGGTAGAAATTACTTTCTTTTAATACTAATGAAAGATAGTTCCAATTTACAGAATCTTACTATTGTTAAACTTTATTTTGTTTTATTGGCTAGATCAATGAGAAACATTATTCTTTTAATATTATCAAATACATTTTGATTTAATATAAAGCCTGTCTGATCATTATCAATTAACAGGGGAAGAAACTGTTTTAATCTGTCTGCATGTATGGACATAAATAAATTGTAATTGACATTTAACAAGGAAATTGGTCTATAAGATGGACTTTTCATTGAGTCTTTATCTGCTTTAATAGTGGGGTGATAAGAGAATAACTCCATGAAGGAGGAACTGCTTATAAGTCTTTAACCATATTAAAAACTTTAAGTAATACATTTGAGGCTCTTTTGTCATTAATTTATAAAATTCTGAGATGATGCCATCATTACCAGGAGTTTTATTTATTTTTAACTTTTTGATATGTGACTTTAGTTCAGAGTTTGAAATAAGTTTATCTATAATACTAACTTGTTCAGCATTTAATTTTTTTCTTGGTATGTTTCTTTATGAATTTCTTTATTTTGTCATTGTATTTTCATTTATATTAGTGAAGTAATCTCTAAATTCTTTCAGTATGTCTTCTAAATCTGAAAGCTTCTTATTCTTGACAGGTGAGAATATTTCTTTAATATGATTAGATTTATTATATACTTTAGTTCTCATGGATAACTTATGCATATATCTTGGATTAACTGTATGGTTTATGATTTTTATTCTCTCTAAATTTATCTTTGTTTTATGGTTTAAATTTCTAAGTACTTACTCTTCAGATCATTTAGCTGTTTCAGATTATCTGAATTTGTGTTTTGATTATTAAGTTGTAACTTATCTATTTGCTCTTGAAGTTCTATCAAATCTTTGTCCCATTGTTTTCTCTTACGGGTATACCAAGATAAGCTTCTGCCATATAAATATGCTTTTAAAGCATCCCAAACATATATCATGAAAGTGTCTTGAGTGTTATTGGAAGTTAAGTAGAATTAAATTTCTTTTTGTAGAAATTCTTTAAACTTTTTAAGTTAGTTATATAAGCAGGTATACAGTATGTCTTATAGGGTTTTTAAAATTCTGTTTTAATATGAGTTGAAAGGTTATTGCGTTATGGTCAGAAAGCAGGCATGTAACAGTCCGTACTCTAGCTAAGCTATTTTAGGTCCATATATATATATATATATATATATATATATATATACACATCCTATCAGTTCTTGCTTGTGTTCCGTGTCTGTTAAAAGTGTGTAAAAAGTGAATCTGAATCTACATATTCTTGTATGCTTCTGAGATGTATTAAATCAGTAAATTTTTTGAAATTCTTTTGCAGATGCAGTGAGTTTCCTTTTTTTTGTGGGGGGGATTAGAATCTTCATCCTTTGTTATACAATTGAAATCTCCTGCTATTATTAGGCTACCTTTTAACTGAATTATGATTTTTTTCTATTTGTTTCTTTACACTTTTTACTCCTATCCCAGGAAACCAATATAAATGTATAAGTGTGTAATATTTTTTATTAATTTCTAGTGTAACTGAACACATTAAGCCTTTATCATCACTAAATGTGTTTATTGTTGGCACAGGAGCAGTGTTTTTCCATAATATTGTTGCATCTCTTCTTTTTTGTTTATGATGAACTAGATAACACAGTATACATTTTGGTGTGAAGTCTGTTAATATCGGATCTACCTGACAACACCGACACACTACAACACCGACAATGAAATCACCGACACCACATAACCGAAAGTTCACAAACACGAAACCTCACATGCCCGACACACCACAATCCCAACAATCAACAAACAAAACAAATCCCCTGTCCAAAAAGCACACACACAACACAAGCACACCAAAATCCTTACAAACCCACACTAAACCTTACATGCACAACTATCTATAACCTTAACCCAAACCCTAACCCTAAGGTCCATCACTATTGCACACTCACCTAACCCGCGCCCTAACCCTAACTCACTTAACCCTCCCCTAACCCTAAAGACTGTCACTATCGCACACTCACCTAACCTGCACCCTAACCCTAACTCACTTAACCCGCCTCTAACCCTAAAGACTGTCACTATCGCACACTCACCTAACCCGTGCCCTAACCCTAACTCACTTAACCCACCCCTAACCCTAAAGACTGTCACTATCGCACACTCACCTAACCCACGTCCTAACCCTAACTCACTTAACCCGCCCCTAACCCTAAAGACTGTCACTATCACACACTCACCTAACCCGCACCCTAACCCTAACTCACTTAACCCACCCCTATCCCTAGAATCCATCAATATCGCACACTTACCTTACTCGCACCCTAACCCTAACGTCCGTCACTACCGCATACTTACACAGCCTTTTCACATGTCGGTGTTCTCAGCATCGGGGTTTTCATCTGTCGGTCATCTCAGTTTTCAATCTTCTGGTGTCGGTGTTCTCATCGTTGGCGTTGTCAGCTTTCGGCGTTGTCAGGTAGACCCTTTAATATCATCTTGCAATAGGTGTGTTTCTTGTAAAAAATGAGCTGAGAATTGAAAGCTTTCAAGTATCTAAATAATTTTTCTCTCTTACAACTATTGTTTAAGCCATTAATATTTAGTGATATACAATTTAAACAAGACATGAAATGAAGTCAAATGATTTAAATATATTTAATGTAAAAATCATATAATGTAGAAGTTTTATAATCACTCCTCTGTGTGTTTGAAAATCATTAATGCTTATGTAAATATTAACTAGAAATACAGATGAAAAGATTATGTGGAAAATTCTTACAGACACCATACATTTTTTGCTAACTTTTCCTAACTGTAATGATATTGTTACTTAAACTTTCCTACCCCACCTGGAGTCTAAAACTCCCTGCTCAGATAAAACTAATTTTATCCAAGCATTTCCTTCCATTCTGCAAAGTCAAAGAAAAAAATCCAATTACTACTCTGCTATAAATTCAGTAATTGTTCTCAGTGTAAAGTATAAGGATTAACTATAACTTACTATTGATTCAGTCGCTATAACATATAATAGATAAAATAATTTAAAAGAATGAATATTATTCAACTTATATTTTAGTAACTCTTTGTTACCGCAAATAGATATAAAAGGTTTAATATAAATATTGTAACATAGAATTATAAGTGTTAATATTTTCTGATAATTTTAGGACTAATTTAACATGTTAAAGTTAATATCATTACCTTAAAACACAGCTATAAAATATAGTTTTTCACTATTTAATATTTATCTTACTCATTTGTTCTCTCTCTCTTCCCTTTTACATCACCTTCATTAGTTATAATTATATGTAAGAAAACAATTTAGATCTACATCTCTTTTATAGATCTCTTTGAACACACTAAATTATAATATAACTGCAAATCTAGTATGAGATAAGCATGTGAACAAAATGATTTGACCAATAACTTCATACATTTATAGTTGGTTGAAACAGCCCTATTACCAAATCAACTTTATATTTGTTTTTGTCAATTTATCTTGCAGTTTGGTTACTTCTTCTAGTATGACTGTTAAAGTAGTATTAAAGTGTTTGGATTTCCCTTCCTTTCCTCTCACACTCTTCCCCCTTTTGTATTTCTTCCCCTATTCTCTTTTCTTCTCCTTCTTCTTCCCCTTTCTCCCCCCATCTCTCGCTCTTTTTAGTTTGAGCTTTCACATGTTCTTTACTTTGTACATAAAGAGAGAATTCAGTATAAGAAAATAACAATTGTTAAGAACTTAATACATATGTAACATCAAAGTTATGAAAGGTAGACACAGAGATCACTAGTATCATTAATAATAATATAACCAGAAACATTATTTTTTGACACATCAAATACAGTGTATCCTCTTAGAAACACTTCAACTCCATTCTACCAATACAAATGATGAGCATGTTTTTTCAATAACAGTAGTGGTGGTATTAGGATATTTACTTTAGACTTGATAGTCATTTTGCCATAAAAATTATGGTCAATAAATCTAAATAAAAAAATAATTGGATCATAGTACATAGATGTGATGGAACATACAAATATAGGCAGACACTCAGTATGACCAAACTGATACATATAAATAGGGAGGTATATACTGAGTCAGGACAAGTATTATTTAATTACGTAGTTGATGTTCTCCAAGCCACTATTCTTGTGGTCAGGAGGTAGGTTTAGGTCATGTTATATATAAGATTGATATGTTGAAACAAACACATTTGTTGAATCTAACTAAATCTTAGTATAATGTAAGAAACTGCAGTACTTGTAACCAGATGTCTTCAAGAAGACAAATGTATTCTAATTCAAGGTTATATCATCCTTTCTCTCTCAAAAAATGCAAGTTAATACATTAATTAGTATGAGAAAATGAAAAGCACAATTGATTTATACAAAAAAGGTACTTTGTAAATGTACTATAATGTCAGCTTTAATATACCTTATTTTATCTCACAACTAAACAAGTGTGTCACTTATTCAACTTGCAGATATCTGTCATGAAAGAGAGAAGGTTTGGCAACATATATTTTGTTAATGAATTAACTTGGATGAAGAAAGTGACACTGTGATAATCATTTATAAAAAGACGCATGCAGTACTGCCAGATATTCTATCATTTTCCTTATACATTGAGTAGTCTCTTCACAAATTTTAACTTTCAAGGGTTTTTAGTAAGTTACCAAAAAATTAAATGTATTATACATCTAAACTAGGTACATTACGTCAAAGTGTCAGAAATGCCATTTGAAGGTGATATAAAAGACAGAAAAATCATTTTATATGATTTTAATAGAAATATTATAATGGTACCATAAAAGATGCAACAAAGTACAGTTGCAAAGAGGGAAATTAGTGGGAGTATAACTCAGATAGCCTTAAATTGATAAGAGTGAGCTGTCCAACAATACAAAACTTTTTCCATAAATATATATGTTAAACATCTGCATGCACCCTCGGATATGAGTGACACTGCAAACAATGACATCTCTTTGGGGCACACTTATATCATAACTAATGAAAGACCTTAAATTTACAAGCAACCCAACAATTTGATGATAAAGTAATACATACATAGTATGTTTGCAAAGCCATCATGCAAACAGATTCTAATCCCTTAGTATATATATATATATATATATATCCTTTAGGATGGCTTTAGAGTTGAGGAAGGTAAACGTGAATCAGCATCATACCATGCATTTTTGACAATGCTGACAGTAATGGCAGGGAATAAAGAAGAATGAGGAATAATAGACCAAAATACATGACTGGAGAGCAACAGAGTTGGATAAACTGCTGACTTTGGCTTCTGAGAGTAGTAGGGGTCTAAGCCACAAATTTTATGATTATTTATTATTATTTGATGATTAGTCAGATTGGTATAAACTATCGGTCCTTTTCACACATATCTCAGGGTCATTTAGTATAATAAAACACATATATACAATTTAATGTATGCTACGTAATTGAAGAGATAACCCACTTATCCCTGAGATTATCAACTGGTACAGATTTATAGAGCCTGCAATGTCAGTCACTCACTATTTCACTACATACTCTTACTCTGATGAATTGTATGATATAATTCTTCAGCAAAACTGATTAGAGCCACCTTACTTCAGTTTAATAAAATGGTTTCCAGCAACACACACACAAGAAAAAAAAACTTGCTGCTGCTTTACTATATGCCTTCTCTTCTCTTAAAGTCATTATAGAGAGCTTTAAAATGCTCAGAAACTCCACCTAATATATTTTGAGATATAAAAGGCAGTTGTTGTTTTATTATTAATGAGGTCACTTGCATTTAAATCATTTGCTTTACTCTTGTTTGGAATGTATTCAAGTATATCTAAATCTTTTGGAAATCACTTAGTATATTTTCACCTCTTTCATATTTATTGTATTCCTATCTGTCTATTCAACCTGAGCAGCTCGAGTTAACACTTTAAGATTTAATAAATTCAATAGAAGGAGTTAGGTACTTGCTTCTCCATATATCGCAGCGAGGGGTCTACTTCATAACATTGAAATTTCATAAAGTTGAATTTCATAACATTGAGACCAAAACATCTAAATCCCAAAACACTGAAAACCCAAAACATTGAAAACTCAGAACATTGAAAGTATGCTTCATAATATCGAAAACTACAATGCATATGTAAATAACATCCTCTCCACATATAACAACACCTAACTAACAAGCACAATTTCTACCACATTTCTACCCACCATGTGGGGGGCTCTGCCCTGCCACTCCCCATAAATTAAATATATCAACTCCAAGATTTCACTACAGTGGAAAAAAGTTAATTTCATACACTGAGATTAGGAAATTAACTTTTTTCCACTGTAGTGTGATCTTGGAGTTGGTATATTTAATTTACAGGGGGGCAGAGCCCCTACATAGGGGTGCAGGGGGGCTTGACCCCCTGCAGAAACATAGTAGAAAGTGTGTTTGTTAGTTAGGTGTTGTTGGTGGTGGAGGGGATCTTATTTACTTGTGCAATGTAGTTTTCAATGTTATGAAGCACACTTTCAATGTTCTGAGTTTTCAATGTTTTGGGTTTTCATTGTTTTGAATTTTCAATGTTATGGTCTCAATGTTATGAAATTCAATGTTATGAAATTTCAATGTTATGAAGTAGATCCCGCAGTGAGTATCTGCATATCTGTTTTGTCTTATTTGGATTGCTTTATTCATTGATGCCACTGAATCAGAAATACTAAGTACTGAGAACATCTGTAGATCCACTTCATATACTTTTGTAATGTGACCGGAATAAATTTATATAGGTTTATAACTCCGTTTTGCTTGTATTAAGTTAGAATTAATTTTAATGTGTAAGCTTCAACAAATGAATACCTCCAGGAAAATGAGCGGGTCGTTTCAATTAGTAACAGGCATTTTCTGCCATTACTAGGTAACCAGGAGTACTTCTGGTTTAAGGTCGCATCTACATGACTAACATCTTGTGCAGAGCAAGAGAAAGAATGACTTTAAAAAAGAAAGGCTTCTACCCTCATAGCTAAGGCAGGAAGAGGACTTTGAAAACTGAATTAAGGTAGGAGCAACTCTTAGCTCACACTCAATTTTCAGCTATTCAGACACAAAATAACAATCTGTTGAGTGTATATATATATATATATATATATATATATATATATATATATATATATAAAAATAAAGCAAAAGTGGAAATGCGATCAGCATGCACATATCACAGTACACCACTATCTGATTTCTTCCCACAACCACGGAAATCAACCCTCTCTCATCAGCCACATTAAATTAGTCTCAAAAGCTACTGAGGTATCCAATAAAGTTAAATTATATATAAAATACAGTAAAAGACTAGTTTAGCAAGAATCTGTCACACAGAGCTGCACTGTGAAGATAGACCAACTGCAGAATGATACAGATACACTAAGTCAAATAGGTACTTCCTAAAGACACACAAATGACATAACATCAATCAGCGTTTTCCTTTCATGACTACTTTGTGTATTTGAAAGTTTAATTAGTAAGAGAAGAGAAATGGAAAGGCAGAGGAAAGAAAACACATAGAGAAAGGGAGATGAAAATGCATATGTTAATTGCTACCAAATGAAAAATTTTACATGTCTATAACCGACTATATGAAGACACATAGTTTTCTACATTTAGGAATATAACTATGAAAACAAAAATTAAATGACAGAAGTTACCTTAATGCGTAAAGTTGAATTTGAGGTTCTGGTTTCATTTAAGTAATATAAAGCTGCTGAACAGTAATAAATGAAAGACAATATTGATTGTATAATTAGTGCGTAAAATGGGGTAAGTATATAAGTTATTTCTCTTTTTATTTCTTCTTTTTTTCCAGTGATTTTCCAACTATTTCTTTCTGCTTGCTCTTTAATGAGCTGTTATTCTATTCCATATCCTCTGTCTTGTCCAGAACATTTTTTTATTTTAAAAATAATATGGCATTGCCCAGGTCATCAAAGATTTTTGTTTCATCTGGAAGATATATTCTCCGTCTAGCTGGGTAGAGCAGGTTAGTTTTGATCTGACATTTTTTGAGTTCTTTTATTAAAAGTAAATAGTGTTTTCTTCTAGACATCACTATAGATGAAAAGTCATTGTCAAATCTTATTTGGTCCTGGATTTTTATGGGAGACTTTGTCCAAGCTGTCTTTAGTATCAGATCTTTATCTTGTGTAGATAAAAAACGTACTATAGTAGATCTTGGATTTGATTTCTTTGAGGAGGAAGCTGCAGTAGACATAAACCAGTGAGCTATCTCAATGCCGAAAGACATAGCTTCTGAGAGATCAAGGACTTTAGGAAGCCTAGTTATTAGAAAGTTTGTCATGTTGTCATTTTCAATGCCTTCCGGGAACCCAAAGATTCTTATGTTGTTTCTGCGAGATCTGTGTTCTAGATCATCTTTTTTCTTACAGCAAGGTGTTTTGTTTTAATAAAAATTCCAAGTTATGTTCATCCTCTGATAGCCTTCCTGTTTGGTTTAATCTTTCTTGTATCTGTTCCATTTGTCTAGAACAACTGTCTTTAAAATTTTCAGTTTTGTTGACTATTTTATCCATCTTAAGAGAGAGTATTTTTAGGCTGGTAAAAACAAACTGTATATCCTTCTTTATAGAAGAATCTTGTGAGGATCCTTTGATGTGACTCATCTTGAAGTTTGAAGAAGAGAACTTTTCAAATTAAATATTGACAGGAAAACATAGAATTAAAAATTCTTTTTTTTTTATATATTCCACAGAAGGCTTCAATCTAATAGTATTTGTTGAAAAAAACAGGATGGAATAATTTAAAAATGAAATTTCCTGTCAGAGATGAAAGAAATATAGCAGAGCAGATGAAAGCTGCTGTTAATCAGTCAGAATCTTGGCCATGCCCCCGTAGAAACAGATTGTTAATTATCATCTTGATTTCTTTTAAATTTCTCTTCAATATCACTTTCTAATGTTAACTTTCCTGTTTTGAAATGTGTTGTCACACCATGTAACCCTTTTCTGCATATGGATTCAGACCTGCACTCCTGACCATATCTCTGCTACATGTATATACATATATATATATATATATATATATATATATATATATATATACATACTAACTCCAAGATCAGTATACTTCTTAAAAGGCGGAGTACTCAAAAATATTTCTAGCATACAGCAGCTTCAGACTTACTATGTTTTCACAATTTTTCTGAATTGTTCTGAGGATAGGAATTGTGGTCATAAAAATAGTAACCAATACAAAAGTCAACTAGACATTTATCTGTGAGAAAGAAAAACAAACACAAGTTAATGGGTCCTGGAAAACTGAATATTTTAATAGTGATCACTTCCTATGAACATATGATTAGGACAGAACATGTTGAAATACAGGGAAGCTCGTACAGTTCTACTGGTACATACCAAATATATCCCAAAATGTCAGGTTATGTACTTGACCATTAAAATTACTATCATACTTACTGGTCTTCATGGAGTCACTAGGCAGAAGCAAACAGTATTTTTCTTTGACTGGACCTTTTTTTAGTCTCTGAGTGTTGGAGAAGAAAGTGTCAGTTGCCTCCCCTCCTATTGCCCTTCTCATTCATTCTCATGAAGAGTGAGATTTGGGACCATTCCCATGAATAGTGAGATTTGGAATCATTCCCATGAAGGGTGAGATTTGGAATCATTCCCATAAAGGGTGAGATTTGGGATTATTCCCATGAAGAGGGAGATTTGAGATTGCTTTCCTGAAGAGTGAGATTTGGGATCATTCCCATGAAGGGTGAGATTTGGGATTATTCCCATGAAGAGAGAGATTTGAGATTGCTTTCCTGAAGAGTGAGATTTGGGATCATTCCCATGAAGGGTGAGATTTGGAATCATTCCCATGAAGGGTAAGACTTGGGGCAACAGAAGAAGATGTTTTATGTGAAAACTAGTAAGTTGTTTTCAGCTCCTTCTGTTTTCCCATCACTACTCCAGCAAAGGAATACAGTGGCCCCAGAGACGGAATAGCACTAACTTCTCCAGTGACTAAGCTCATGCTTGGAACTCTGCCTGTCTCTAGGCAGCATATCACCTCTGCTGTGTCCACTGGTCTCCACCTAGGATTCTATTGGCATTTGCAGAGGGGACCCAGAGGAGAACAGGGGATTGATGCTGCTCATTCCTTCTCTCCAGCCAATTCCACAGTAACTGAATTGCTATTCTCTCTCTTCACTCGCAGTGTAGACAGACATCTTACTCTAATACCATAAGGGTAGACACATGGTACAATTTCACTCTCGTGGTATGCTTTGCTATCACAGGGTGTGTAACAGCAGGTGTTGAGGACACAGGGTACATTATTTATGCTGGCGTAGTATATTTTAATGCTAACTCAAGAGGAAATGTGGAAGTGGGCTAGATCCTCCTCTGCTGCCCCAAATCTTACATCATTCTAAGGGGGTGCAATATTTGTCAGCATGGAAGAAGATGGTCAACAGACCGCGCTGCTTTGCCAGGGATGATCTGCACCTTTCCCTTCTAGGTTTTTGAATATTAGCTAAAACATTGTCTTCCCCCATAGTGCCTTTTTTAAGCAATACCAAACTGAAAGTACTTCCAGCATAGCAAATCAAAACAAAGAAAATCTAAATGTATTACTGCTCAATGCTAGGAGTCTAAACAAAAAAAAATCCACTCCCTAGAAGCTCTCTTTACCATAGAGAATGCCGACATCTGTGTGGTCACTGAGACATGCTTTAAAGCCACAGAGAGCAAACCAACAGTGCTAGGTTATAATGCCTTCCATACATTTTGGCCAGTTACTTCACAGGCACGACTAAAGGTGGAGGTGTCTCTGTTTACATCAAAGATAAATATACTTCAAGACTGGTCAAACAGGACAATGCACTTGAACTGCTCCATGTTCAAATCACCATACGTAAAATCCAATACCACTTCCTTGCAAGCCTATAGGTCCCCCTCTATGACCCAGGAAACCCATACCATGTATTTAAAATTATTAGAAACATTAACCATCCAATCCAATACTGTCACTCATCTTGTCTCGACATAATAGACAAATCTTCATGGGTTCTGTTCAAGTAGCTTTATTATGTACAAACACATTACAGTTATAGCTATTAACTTTAAGGTACCTTATATACAAACTAATTACATTCATTTTTACATGCTTACTTTCTGGCTGCACTTTCAAAATGGCACTAGGTACAACATGTGCCTGCTATTTATACATGCACATTCATCACTTGCTAAGCTTCTTAAAGACACATACACGCTGTGCTCTACCAATACCATATTCATGGGTGACTGTAATTACCCCACTATTAACTGGGAATCTTATACAACACCAAATGTACATGCACAGAGATTCCTGGATTTTCTAAACACAACCCCCCTAGACCAGATAGTCAATATACCAACTAGGGGTGCAACCATAGTGGACCTGGTCCTTTAATATGGGAGAGTGCTGCACATCCCCTACTGTAATGCCTTCCCCGGTAAGGTTAGATTACAAAATGGTCTCCTTTGAAGTAAAAATAAAACCTGGACCCCCAGCTAAACTTGGAATATTCAGGAACTATTCTATGGCTAACCTCCTGCTACTAATTGAGAACCTTGCAAAATTTTAAGCCCCCATAAACCCTGAGAACACTGCTGCCTACGTAGAAGTGTTCACAGAAACCCTGTACAAGCATGTTAATAGCTGCATAGATGTAGCTTTACCCACCAGGAAGAAGTACAGAATTAACTCAAAAAACAGGCCACCCTGGTGGAATCACAAAATCAATAGGCTGTATAACAGGAGGAAGAAAATCATGGCAAAAATTAGGAGGTGCAGCACCGAGCAGGATAAAAGTACTCTCATCAAACTAAACAGACAACTCAGAGGACAAATAAAGTCTACCAAAGCCAAATTTGAGGTAAGTTTAGCCTCCCAGGCCAAGGACAACCACAAACCATTCTTTAGTTATGTCCACAACCTCAAAGGCAATACAGAATTGTGTGCAGCGCTCATTGTAAATGGGGCCACCTATACTGAGCCAGAAGACATAGCAAACCTCCTGCCTGATAAATTCAGCTCCAACTTTACCCCTCTCTCCGCCTCGACCTTCCCTCAGGAAATATCATCAAATATAATTCCTCCTACTATCAGTAGGGAACAGCTCCTTAATGAGCTCTCTAAGACCAAGAACACTGCATCAGTGGGCCCAGACAATATTCCAGGGTGCCTTCTAAATGGTGTGAAACATGACCTATGAGGGCCTCTGGAATAACAATTTAACTGCAGCCTCCAAACAGGTTTCATACCTCATGAATGGAGAAAGGCAACAGTCATCCCTCTGCACAAAGGTGGGCCATCTACAAACTCTGGAAACTACAGACCCATCAATCAGATTAGTCTCATATGTAAAGCCATGGAAAGAATTATCATGGAGACAATCAATAGAGATATAGTAAAGCTCCAGACACTGGACCCAGCCCAGTTTGGTTTCATCAAAGGCAGATCATGCCTACTCAACCTGGTAATAGATGAGGGCAAAATCGTTAACACTGCCTACCTTGAGCTGGCCAAGGCATTTGACACAATACCCTACTCGGGCATTGTTGACAAACTCAGGAGGTTAGGTGCAAACCCATATGTCACCCACTGGATAGCCAACTGGCTCACAGACAGGACCCAGGAAGTTAGAACTGGGGAGTCCACCTCTACAAACAGGTCAGTCACAAATGAAGTCCCTCAGGGATTAGTCCTTGGACCACTCTTTTTTGCTATTTACGTTTCAGACATCAAGGACAATGTCAGGGGGCTCTGTCTGGCTAAATTTGCAGTTTATTTCAAATTAGAAGCTGTCATTGAATCTCACACTGACACAAATGTTCTCCAAGTGGGGCTGACACAAACAAACAACTGGTGTCAGAGCCATGGACTAAAACTAAATGCCAAGAAATGCATAATAGTATCCTTTGGGAAGTCATCCATGCCTGGCAACTATCATAGTGACAACACACCCTTAGTGTTGACCCAGTAGTCAGGGACTTAGGCAATACATATAGATAGTAATCTAGTCTTTGACCATCATGTATCTACTGTGGTGAGGAACTCATTCTGTGTTATGCAACTTATAAAGAAAGGTATGGCATCTAAGTCCAAGGAAGTCATTGTTCCACTGTATTTGGCATTCATCAGACTTATTATTGAGTACAATGCTCCTTTGGTATGTACCTAACCAGGCATATCCAACAACTGAAACATCCACAGAGGGTTCTCACTAAAAGAATACAGGGCGTAAGTAAAATGTCCTTTGCAGACCACCTCAAGGCCCTATCTCTGTAGTCTATCTCCTACAGGCTTTTGAGCAGAGATCTATGCCTGGCATACAGGAAATTATCAGACCCCACTCTGATGGACCTCCTGCATATCTACAAAACAAACAGCACCAGAATTACCTGTTCTAGGGACTTAAACCTTGCCTGTGTTATAAACAGGACATGCTGGAGAGACAGGTATGTATCCCAGAGACTACCCCGTCTATAGAACAGGCTCTCCATACATGTGAAGCAGAGTTCCTCCCTAACCCAATTCAAGTGCATCTTGGACACTTGGATGGGAAAACAGAAATTCATCCCTGGTTTGGCACCTATGTCTCTAATGGACACAGGTAACCTGTAAATGGCTCATCTTCCAGACCCATGCTTACACTTATCAAGGGTATCAGAACTTGTCAGAGATTTGGGATGCATGGCTAGGCTTAAAAATGTTCTTGTGGTTGTTAGCCTAGTAAACACCTATGAACGTATGAACCTCTGAGATGTACACTTTTGTATTTTGTCTTCTAACATCTGCAGGCTAGAATAATTTTGAATGTTTGTCTTGCTGCCTATTATTAAAAGCAGATACATAAGAGAAAAACAATTTATTGATCTTATACTATAGTGGAGTCACCATCAGCATGAAGTATCCCATCTGTCATAGATAATAGCAACAGCTCTGTTATTTTTATTACACTTTGAGGTTAAATGAAAAACTCATATATCTGATAACTGTGTTAGGTTTTCTGGAGTTAAACCACATGAGGAATACTTAGAATGCAAGTAACTGGGTTCAAACTTGAGCTTATAACATTTGGAAATGAGGCTGCAGTGTAATGTTGTAGTGTAGTTTTTAAAATGCTGTCCTTTTCTTAATGACCACTGTGTTGTTTCATTAGGGTCCTTCATGTTAACAGAAATGAAGTGCCACTACAATGTACTTGGCCACATGCTGTGTGAAGATTATTTATCTCAGATGTAGACATGGAAGTTTAAACAATGAGTACAATGTACATAAAATGAAAGATGTGGAACAAACTAGCAGCCACGGCCTTGTACAGGAACTTCTGTCTACTTTCCAGCATGCATCACAGATAGCTGTGGGGAGATGTGCTGTTCTGACTTCCATACCATTGTTCCAGTTGTTCCTGGACAAGCCTCAGTCAGGGCTCTACAGAATAAAAGCTATGACAGAACTAAAGGTAAGACAGATTTCATGTAGTGCAACCAGACGGTGCCTGACAGCACACTGCTAGTATCTGACATACAGTTAAACTATAGGGTTTGGGATGGAAGTGAGTGCAAGAGAAACTGAACAGGCCCAGATTATTCTAAGAATGTTAAAATCAGGGTTATAATGTTAAAGGAAGTAAAATCATAAGCTGTACAAAAGTCTTAAGAGAAGTCCTTTTAATTAGCTTAAAGGAAGAAGAGAGCACGAGGAAAAAATGACACAAAAGATTAATCATTCCATTTTGTATTGAATGCCTGCTACCAGAGAATGTAGCCATTTTTTTCTTCTACACAAAACTCAGTGATATTTCACCTGGTAAACTGCATGCAGTACTGCATGTTATACCTCAGGATAGATGTTATGTCGATGTTAGAGATCCAGAAGACGTGATGAAAATGAATAAAGGACTGGGGGGGGCAGAGTGCGAGGAGAGGCCAGTACCTCTCTGTAAAGGCTGGAGGACACAAGCAATGGAGTATGACCTTGTTCTGTTGACTGCTCACATTTTGGTAGTAAGAGACCTAATAAGGATATTGGGAGTGGGTGCCTTAGATATTAAGAGAAAGAGTTTCATCAATGAAATCAGACCAGTGTACTTTTATGAAAGAAGGTCTCTGTGTTGGTGCACCAAGGTAATGTTACTGTTTATTGATGGAAACTAGTTTCCTATGCAGATAGACAAGCAAAACTACTGGGGTTTCTTCTATCAGCTCATTTTTACATTCATAAGGCTAAGAATATCCAGGCTTACTACATAGTCTGATCCCTTAAAAAATGTGACTGCTATAATTTTGTTTGCTTGCATATTGCATCACCTAGTGCTGTAGAAATAAAAAAAGAAAACTGGGCAAGCAATAAATGTTTTTTATAAAGTATGTTTTGGTCTTTGTTGTAGTTGCTGAATTTTCTTTAACATGCTAGAGGAATAAAAGAAAATCCTTGAACATTTAGGTGTATTGTTATGAGGTATGTGTGGGTGCTAACTGTTGAATCTGCTTCTATTGTTAAAAGTATTATTGAAGCAAGCAACCTTTTGTTTTGCCTTTATGTGTAAAATAAAAAACATAACTGTTTTGGGATAGAAAGATAACTTCTTCTGATCAGAATGTTTAACACATATGGCTGGTTAAAATAAAGCAATGTGGGTAACTTCTGACATAATGTTGTATGTGACTAAACAGTATAACTGTCCAACAGAGAAGCAAACTTGACTCATGTTAAAATAATAACATTTGAAAAATACATTTCGCCAGTTCAGAAAGACAAATTCTGTTCACTAAGCGAAGCATAATTCTGTAATGATTTTGATGTTAACATTAAAAAATGAAGGACTAAGTCTGTCTTAATGGTGGACTCTGTAAAGATGATGATCCTAGGTTCACTAATTTTATTCTGTATCACCACAGCACATTACCCTTCACTTGTTTTCTTACATCGAGAAGTGTAACTCAAAGCTACATTAAAAAAAGATTAAAAAAAAAAACTGTTTTTGGGGGGTGCAAACTCCCATGCTCTCCCTACAATCTGGACGTCAGCACTCACATAGCCAGTTGTTTAGAAACTACATGACTGTGCAGCAGTTATAAAAAGAGCATTGTAGCACATCACAAGCTTGCACAATTAAAATGCACACTGTTCAAATAAACTATGATTCAAAAAATCCTATAAAAAGACTGAGGGCTCAGCATTGTTAATGTATATAAAATGGTTACCCATGAGTTTTACACTATGCAGACGCTGCATACCTTCTGCTAGCACCCTGAGATGTGCTAGCCAGAGGCATGGACAAGTGACACCTATATCACGTCTTATAAAAAAATCAAAAGGAAAATAATACCAACTGAAAGAGAACTATACGAGGTTTGAGAAAGGGCAGTGTAAGGCTGGAACCAAGAAACAGAGCAAGAGAAGAAGCCTGCTCCCAACCCTATACAGACGTATATAAAGAATATGGTGAGGGCTAGACAAGATGATGATCAATGGACAAAATGGAACCCATGGCCTTACATAACACCCTCTGTTTTTCTGCATTACTAATACCATTAGAATAGAGTGCTGTGAATGCCCAATGCCGGTGATCCAGGAGAAGCCTCCTGGCAGCAAGTATACAGAGTAGCAGACATTCCAGAGTCAAATGCTGGTGTAGGAAGGATGCCATGTAAGGCATGCTGAGGTGTAGCTCAGTCTCATAACACATAAACAGCTGAACAAAAGTGACATTCAGTTTTACATGGAAAGGACTCTGGAGGGTCAGGTCATTGCATGAACTGAGTCATCGGGATTATAATGCTATAGCATCCAAAATCATGCACTCAGCAAAAGACAATCGCAAGCAAGTTCATGCCATGTAGACAAATTAGAAGAAGGACAAGCTATAGCAATTATACCCGCCTAGGAACAATCACTCCACACAGGATGTGATGTCATCTTAGAGGTCTAGGAGAGGAAGTTGGTGATTTAATATTTGTGTATCATTTTTAAATGTTGGGCTGGATTCAATAAAACCTACACAGCTCACTAAAACAGTGTGTGCATCACGATACGATGCTCACATGGTTTTGCACCATTTTGTATTCAGTACGTGGCTGTACACTCTGTGTAGAGTCACGCAAACATGGTAAACATTGTGCCATGCTAATTACAGCATAAGCAGCTGAATTGCATGCTAATCAACCAATCCAAGATGAATAAACTATTCAACAAGCTATAAAACGATCATATAGGCTCAGTGCATGTTTTGCCCTGTTGCTGTTATATATGTGTAAGTGCAACAGGCCCAAGTATATGCTGCTATTGCTAATAGACCTCTGCCAAGAAGGAGAAGACTGTTTAGACCCTGTTTAAATTTTCAAGGTCTGCATGAGATGGAAATTGTAGAGTGCTACAAGGTGGATAAAGACACACTACAATAACTCTGCAACCTCTGTTATCCTCAACTGAGAGCAAGAGCAAAACGACAGAAACCATTACCTATGGTGACTAAGGTATGTGTGGTACTTAAAATATTAGCTACAGGAACCTTCCAAAGACCAACAGGGATATGCTGGGGGTATCACAGGCATCAGCATCCAGGATCCTACATCAATTCCTGAATGCTATGTTACAGCATGCCAGTGACTTCATACATTTTCCCTGTACACCCGAGGACAGAGCTACAACTATGCATGATTTCTACCCTGTAGCATGCTACCCTAAAGTCTTGGGTGCCATAGACTGCACACACATTGAAATCAAAGCACCATCATGAGACAAGGAAGGGTATACATAATCAGAAAGGGCTTCCACTCCATTAACTGCCAGGTCATGTGTAACGCTAAGGGATTCATCCTGAATGTGTGTGTGTTGGCAACCAAAGCAATTACCATGATTCCCATATCTGGCACAACTCTCATCTCTATCAAAGGTTTTCTAGGGGGATATCTCACAGGGTCATTTACTGGGAGAAGCAGGTTATGCATTCGAGCCATGGCTGATGCTGCCCATCAGAAATGGACACACACACACCAATGAATGCTATAATGAGGCACACAACTCAAACAAGAAATATCACAGAGCATGTCTTTGGACTGCTGAAATCACAGTTCAGGTGCCTAGATACATGGGGTCCTGCAGTACAATCCTTGTACCTGTGCTGAAATTTTTACTGTCTATGCCAACCCTCACAATATTATTCTGAGATAACAGTTTCAGTGGGAACAACAAGGGGAAGGGGAACACATCCCAACACCACTGACAAGGTCATCACAGCCACACTCAGGTGAGGAGTCAGATGGGGAACCACCAGCCGCTGTGGGTGTTGGTAGACTTATACATGCACAATATGCCCTCACCCTGGCCAAGAGGCAATGGATAGCACATATGCTCACCACCTAATGGGGTAAAACTTTACTCCTATGCACATACATACAGTAAAATGGATGCCAGCCAATGCTCACAACCTTTATTTACCCATGTAATGGCTGTGTACTGCTACCATCACACAGAGTCAGCACCAAATTAAAACACTTGTAACTGCTGGACTATCAAGGTAAGTGTTGAACCTGGAATAGGAAAATAAATGGTTAAGAATACAAATGAATGGTGTATTCTTGCATACTGTTACTGGCTCATGTAACTAAGTAGAAAATGGGTGATTTTTACAGCAATGACATCAATATGTGACAGCACTGACTGACATCAATAGATGTGTTCTCTATCAGCTAATAAGCCACATGCATCAAAGATTCACACGTTTCAAAAACTTTAAGAAAACAGTACAATTTTCAAAACAGCATCACAAAGACATATATGCTAAGCACCCAGTCAGCTATGTACTCTGGGCATCAGGCAAAAGATGTATGCATCCCAGAATCCAAAAGATATAAAATCAAGGATATGGCACAGTTATCATCATTTGCACAGGGTGGTGTTGTGTGTATTGGGGGGCAGGAGACCAAGGCTGACACTATAGTGAGTGCATGTGAGTAAGAAAGACAAGCAGACAGAAATTTTGATAAAGTATCAAATGGCCACTGAGACAGAATTAACTTTAAGCCTCATGGCTGACCCATGTAACTGTTATGTGTGTATGTCTGTATGGGCACTCAAGGTGAAGTGTGTGTGTGAGTGTCTGCAAGAACACAGTCAAGCTTTGTGCTAGCCCCATGTCTTGACATGTCAGGCAGGTGTGATCCATGCATGGTAGAGGTACCAGTTCATTGTCATCACCCCTGATTGTGAGAACTGGCTCTGCAAGGAGTTGCAATGGCACATTCAATCCCATGGTCAGATGCATTGCTGCTATCCAAATGTGACTAATGTCTGTGGGATGAGCTCTCCTCATGAGTACACCCAGAACCACAACCCCATGGCCTACCACATCTGGGTGTGGACACCTCAATCACAGATGCAGCAGTGGAAGTAATGACACTATGGGAGCATGATTGGGGACAGCCACATTGGCTAACATCAGATGATGATATTGATCTATATCCACATGGATGCCGCCCCCCTGCCAGCAGATGTTCCCTCGCAGACACTACCTATTCCATTATGTCATTCATCTGATACACTGAATTGGCAGAGGTAGTCATGCATGTCAGCCTGTACCAGATTTATAACTCTAAACATGCCGTCAGAGGTCCTATTGAAGTGTGCCTGCACCTCCATGATAGTTCTAAACATACATCAAGTGGCACATAAAGATACAGCAATGTCAGATGGAGGGTGGACAGCAGGCCTCCTACAAGCACCCTTAACAACCCTCCTGCATGGCACCTCACCCACACTTCAGCTACAGCCAGAGTCAACCAGCTCTGAAGCTGCAGTAACCACACTACTCTGATCAGGTGTGTCATCTTCCACCTGTCTTATATCTGAGAGCTCACTGGAATAAGAATGCATAAGCCTACTGGCTATGTCTGATGGAAATACAGAGAATGGCTGAATGTCAACCTCAGTGTCAGAGTCAACCTCTGCACCCCCCAACTGTGCCTCTGTTTGACCACCATCATCATAAAAGTCTGCCAGTACTCTGACATCAGTTGGTAAGAGTCCTACAATTCCACTGTCAAGATCATCTGTGATAATCAGTAACAAACACAGAAAAGAAATGAATACTTACACTACCATTTTAATATATGACAACAAACTCACACTGTTGTCACTCTCTCAGATGGTATAGCAATGCACACACTCATGACACCAACCTCACATGTACACATAAATGGATATTTCTGACAAATGGTCATCAATACTCAAATATAAATGTTTCCCTTACTATGTGCAGATGATTGTAGGGTCCCTATGGAGGATGGTCCTGGAAGACGTTAAGCAAAAGGTAAGGACACCATCATCACAATTCTAATAACCCAGGGGAACATAATTTTTGCATATATGTCCATTAACAATACTTTTAACTGAAACTTGGCTGACACATCCACCCAAGGCCCATGTGCAATGAATAAAAATGTGTTGTTAACTGTATAAATTATTGGATAGCTTTGTTTAAAAAAAATAATAAAACAAATGAACTATTACTTACAATATATACTAATATTACTACACAAGAAATTGTTAAAAATTGACATATGTAAGCTTACCTGGAAGCTCCTCCTGAGACATACTTGTCCTCCCAGAAACGTCAGCACCAACATCAATCATGCATTGTTGTGCACTTTCCACTGAGCTCTCTGGATCTTTGACAGTGGACAGGAACTCTTCATTTTGTGTCAGCGGTAGATCTGTAGCAGCCACCCTCCAATAGCTATGGACAACTGCAGCTGCTCTCCTCCAGGCTGATGAAATCATATCAGTGGCCTTATGATGCACCTGATCATGTGTACTGCTGTGCCCTCCATGGCATTTACATCATTGACTATCTGGTTCCAAATCTGCATTCTGTCAACCATATCCCCATGTCTTCTCTCAAGCAGAAAGGCACCATGGCACATGAATGCTTGCACTATGACATCATATCCTGGGTCACTGAAAGGGGGTTTATGTGGATTGGTATGCCTGGGTGCCATAATCCTATCTGACATAAAACAGGGAAGAATACAACTCATAGATATCACATAATTAAATTCCTGCTTATATACATATATATATTTTCAACATTAACCACTGGAGACACACAGTTCAGTTATTAAAATTGAAGGCTATCTGGTTGTACCATATCATACAGACAAACAAATGTTTGATCTAAAACAAGGAATAAGAGTGGAGTAATGTATTGTTTATCACATAAAGAACTGGATGACTACACAATTTTAAGAGCAAACCTCTTGAAAACAACTTTTGTTGTGGCAATACATAAATGGTATTTGGCTCCCCCTCTCCAAAAATAGCAGGCAAATGACAGTTTGTACTAACAATGAAATAACACATTAGTCAAATATTATAAATCCTTTCAACAAAATTCTCACAAACTCTGTACACATTTACAATAGAAAAGTAAATTTTATATGACTGTCAGTCAACTCTCACTGTGCCCAGCACTTCCCTAGTGGTGTCTATGGGCCATCTTATAAGTGTTTGTTGCTAATGGATTGCAACTGTAAATGATTAGCTGTAGGGAGAAGGAAGACACAACAGCAGTTCAGACTACCTTATCTGCAGTAAGTGTGTCACCCAGGATACACTTACAAAGTGTAGAAGTAACTGTAACAAGCTTTTAAATGGAAATGAACAGCACACGTTACTCATTTTTGCTCACTGATAGCCAAACTCTTCTGCCTTTGCTGAAAACTGTATTTTACTCTCATATAAATTTTATCAGACATTTTAATGACAATGATACAAAATGGCCTGTAGACTGCATGTCTGAGAGTGCAGCACAGATAAGGAAAGCATGAACACAATACAAGAAGACAAAGCTGAGTTGGTGCAAACAATATTCATAACTGGTAGTGTGATCACCCGTTCCACTAGATTTGTAAGCAACAGATGTACAAACAAGTGACAGTGTACAAGTGTATATGTCTTCTTAATGCTGTGGAGGAAATGATACTTGCTTGTATGCACAATGATTTCCATTCCTGTTGCAAAGTTCTTTCTGTAGCAAAGACAGGTAAGACACCATCAGTATGTTTTGTTGATTCATTAGTTTGACAGTTCAAATCAAGACTTTTTTTTAATTTTTTTATACTTTTTATTAATAATTAGTATGTGCGCAAAAAGATACATTGTTGCATCTTTTGTTGCTGTCCATTGCGCAAACATGCTAAGTGGCATTGCAGGTCCAGAACACCTGCAGACAATAGGCAGAACTTGGCAATTTCAAAAAGGATACACTGTTGCCTCTTTTGCTGCTCATCACACAAACATGCTAAGCAGCATTGTGTGATGGTCAGTAAGCTTCCACAACACCTGCAGGTCCAGAACACCAGCAAAAAACAAGCAGATGCTTGGCAATTTTAAAATGGATGCATTCTGTCATGTGTGGTTTGCCACTGTGCAAACACACAAAGCAGCATTACACTACAGTCAGCACACATACATAGTAATGAATGTGAAAATTTACAGCTGCTAACTAGTTCCTGTGGCAGCAGGTGTAAGTTAATGGCTACAGTACAGGTGATCCTTGGTTCTAATACAGCAAAGACCAAAGTTTTATCACTGCTGTTCCAGTTCCTTTATATAAAAATTAACATTAGAAAAATAATTACACACTGAAATAACTATCAAGAGTAGGTGCATTGAGCACACACAAGATATTTTATATACATATATATCTATCTATATATATATATATATATATATATATATATATATATATATATATATATATATGGGTTCCGTCAATTTGTTTGAAGTTTCACTACTTCGAACTCCACTTCACTGATTCCACTTGTTCGAAGTAGTGAAACTTCGAACATTGACTTCGGCAGGCACACTATAGCACAGAATGGGAATATTCCCTTTTCCCTGCTGTAGTGCCATCTCAGAGTTGGTATATTTAAGTAGGTTGGGTGTGGGGGGCACAGCCCCCACATGAGGGGTACAGGGGTGCTTGCCCCCCTGCAAAAACATCTGACAAACAAGGTCTCAGATGCAATGAGCATTCTGCACAGTAATGACTGTAAAAATACATTTGTGGCCCAACCTTCCCTGTGGCAACTGGTATAAGTTAATGATCACAATACAGATGAGCCAGGTTTCTTATCTAGCACACTTCCAATTTTATTAATGTTTGTCCACTCAATATTCAAAAATAAAGAACAATCTAAACATAATTATAAATAACAATAACTATGTATAGCACTGGAGACCATATGAATTATATGTGTGACTGAGGGTATACTGACAATTATGATTCTGTAATTAAAATTTTCTTTTCTGGCTTTGGATATACTTTATACATTAATGATAGTCGCATACACATAAATTTATAAACTAGGACCTTGTCAGTTCATACACATAAATGGTTAACCCCTTACTCTGTAAACCCCTTTCTCTGTAATGTGTATAATTAATGACCATGTCTGCTAATTACTTCTTCTGTGACAAGGATGAAAAAACACCTACATGAAAGGAAATGTTTTGTCGATTTTATATAGGTTTGAATTCCACATTGTACAAATTACTTTTCTCAGTGTGTAAAGACACACAAAAAAATGTGCCAGGTCATAAAATCTATACACTCAATACATGTCTGCAAAGTTTAAGCAACTAACAGATACAGCAGCAACCAACCCATAAACTAATGCCAACTGTCACATTATCCTCCCTGTTTCATATACTGTCTTCCTCTCTGTTTGGCACTGTTGCTGTCTGCTTAATATCAAGCAGACTTGGTTGGAATGGTTGTTCAGGTTTGTGCACTAGCTGTAAAATGCAATAACATGAATTGGTAGGAAAACACTTTACCTATTGCACTTTGGCCTGTATGGACATGGCAGGAGCTAGAAGGGAAGAAGCCTAATTCAAGGCTCAAAGATGGGATGCGGAGGAGTCCAGAATATTCACTGGACTCTTGTAAAGTGCCACAGCCCATAGGCTGTTGTAGGGAGACAATACCAGGTCTCAACTCAAATCAGAGGGTTGAAATGGTCTGGCCAGGTCTGTCTTCAGTGTGACTGGCATTCCACTCACTGGAGAGCAATGCAGGCAACACTATAATGATCTGAAAAAGTGCAAGCAGGAACAACTCAACCACGATGAGTTTAGGACTGCTGATATCCCACAGTTATGTAAGTATACAGGTAAAGCTACTTTAAATAATATAAAAAGCTAGATATAGCCAAGACTGGTATGCATAATGCTCTTCTCTTTTCTCCCATTTTTTACAGCCACCCAGGCAATTGCAGCAAACAGGGATGCCCATGCTGATCATTTGGAAAGACTTAGAGTAGCAAGGGGTATGTATAGAGCATGACATAATATTATGCTATTGTGATGCCCACCACTGCTACCAAAATGTGATGGGCACCAATATGTCACATCCCCACACTAGGCCAGTAAACAAGGAGCCTGAATCCTCACCACTGACACTGAAGAGGGACATGCACTTGCAATACAAATGGATACATTCAGTATTTCCAGATGCAGACCTCTCTGCATCAAGTACCATTTCCTTAAGAGCACACAGAGAACACACTCAGCCCAGGATATGGATGTCTCTATATCTGTCTCCCTTCAGATCTCCAGTAAGACTCCCGACTGGTAGAGCTCTAGGATTAGGTCGTCAGCTGAGTGCCCAAGACAAGTCCTCCTGCACCCTCTCTGTAAACCCAGTGCTTTGTATCCCTGCCTCAAGTAACTGGCACACACACTCTTTAAGATTTAATTTTCACACACACACACACATCTGGGAAAGGCTGGCATAGATTATTCTCTCTACCAACTTTGCCCAGACTAGAATCAGTTATCGCTGCCACCAGTCAGTTACTAGATGGCTCTTGAAAGGGTATCCAATTATACTGTGTAATATTAATATTAATACAAATGGAACTAGTTCACCAAGACAGCTAGACCTTCTGCAGTGGCCCACACACTGTCACCAAATAAATATAAGTACTCTCAAAGGTTAGATACTCTCTACAAGAACCAGCCATGATAAAAGTTTTAAATATATTTAATAATAAATAATAAAAGAACATGAAAATATTGAATATATATTTACAGTAAACCACAGAGTTCAAATCACAGAAAATATTGAAAACAACATTGATGGAGAGACGCATACAAGTAAAGAAACACAATATTTAAACTAAGCTTCACCACATTCCTGACTGAATTTAAAAGAATTTTACTGTTCTACAGTAACTTACTTGGGCAAGGCAAGAAGAAATACGTGAGCAGTCTTTCTAGTCAGGCCTCAAACAGAATACTCTATACCCTAAGATTTATTTTTGTAATATCTAAAATATAATTTTTAAGAGGGCTGACAGAATTACCTCATCTGGTCAACTGACTTGAGATTCTCACAGCATTCCCTTCTGAGGCTGAGACAGGGCATATACTTTAAGGCCCTTAACAAAGGGTGTACAATCTTACTGTGTAATGTTACTATTAATACAAATGTTAGTTTGACCAAGAGCAAGGCTATTAAGAATGGCCTATGCAGTCACCAAATAAATATGCAAGTAATCTCAGAACTTAAATATCTCTACACAGATTAGCCACAAAGAAAGGTTTAAATATATTTAATACTAAATAACAAAAGAACAAGAAAGTACGCAGTATATAATCACAGTGACTCCGAGCTCAAAATCACAGGAAATATTTAAAAGAACATTACAGGACAGTCTCAAATAAATAAAGAAAAAATATCTTAACTAAGCTTTGCTATATTCCTGACTATATCCAACTGAGTTATTATACTCTAGAAACTTATTACAGAGAAAGGCAGATGTGGTGAGTGGTTCTTATTGTTGTTGTTGTCAGGTCCAAGACAGAATACAGAATGCTGTGTCTCACTCAGAGACCTCTCAAATTAATATCTCAAATATTACTGCTGGGATAGCTTGCAGAATGACATCATTTCTTGTAATCTGACTCTATCGCAGGTGAAACCCCCATTAGTGGAAGCTAGTGGTATTTAGCATCTACCTGTGAAAATACATAGACCTCAAATCTTTGGCAGATGTGGGAAGTCATAAAACAATCGCATTCCTTCACATTTCAAAACTACTAATTATTTCACTTTAAAGACAATACAGAAAACTCCCTAGTACAGACATTGTGTCTCCTTGCTGCATGTAAACTGAAATATATTATGTTTTATTGGCATCTATATTACCCGATAGAATATTTAGGTTAGCAAATACTTAAATGTTGACCTGGCAATATCGAAAAATTAAAACAGCGAATGGCCAATTTAACGTAGGGAATGAATGCCCACGGCCACAAAAAAAAATATTTAAACCAAAATGAAGTGGGGGCTTTGGCCCCACACCCCGCGATGTGGGGGGCTGTGCCCCCCACACACCCCCTAACTAAATATACCAACTCCGAGATCAATCTACAGTGGGGAAAGGGGCAAAATCCACATACCGGCCGAGGGAATTCTTTCCCTGCATTAAATCGGCCGTTCATGATTTTTTTGCTTTTGTTATTACCAGATCGATGTTTAGGTATTTGCTAACCTAAACATTCAATCAGGTAATAGGAACCCTTTTATTGCATAGCTATAAAATAATTTAATTTCAGCTATTTTTCTGAAGTTTTGTTGGACTGAAGTTAACCTCCTGTGTTCCAGTTTCCACTGTTAAAATATATACATTTAAACAGTTACAATGGTGCATGTACATTTCTGTTCTATTCAAGTAGGGCACATTGTGGATACATTTCAAGCACTTTCCAAAAACTTTTTTCAACACATGTCTGTACAAACAAGTTTGATATACACATGACATACAGTTCAAAAACAGTTGTAACACGAGCATCTTATATAAATCATGTTGATATTCACAAATGACATTTAATTATTTCCAAAATTCCAGATAGCTGTGCTGGCAGTATCTCTGTTTGTCACAGTTATATCCAGTCATTAAAAAGTATATGACTTGAGTGATGTTTCATAGCTTCTAATGGGGGAATGTGAAGGGAAAGGTGTAAAAAATGGAAAACGCTTGCTGAATTTCAACTTTGGAATCCATTTTATGTCAAGATGAATTCTAATAGTTTTAGTCTGCTTTTGATGATCTATTTCCTGCCAGCATGTATACTGTGAACATGTAAGATACTCTCCAAACACCATTATATTGGGTGACTTCAACTACCCAAACATAGACTGGGAGCACTACTCAAGCCCCAACACCCTCGCCCAACGGTTCCTAGAATTTATAAACTTAAATGCTATGGAACAACTGGTCACCACTCCCACAAGAGGGGAAAACATATTGGACCTGATCATTACCAACATGGGGACTCTATGTTCCATACCAGAGGTATACCCCTCATTGGTAAGATCTGACCATAAATTAATCTCACTGGACATCCATATCCCATCCCCACCCCCAGCCAAGGAAACCATGGTGAAGAACTTCTCAAAAGCAAACTTCACACTTCTCAAAACTGAGGTGGAATCCTTCAAAGCCCCTGGGCCAGTGGAAAATACGGCCCAAACCGCAGAATCCTTTACAAACGCTTTCTATGGACACCTACAGGAATGCATTGATCGTGCTATCCCAAATAAAACCAAGACTCATTCCTTCAAAAGCAGGAGACCTGTCTGGTGGACCCCAGCCATAAATAAGCTATACAACAGAAGGAGGAAGCTACTACATGATAGAGCAAAATCCCAAAAAGGGAAGGCATCTCTGATCAGTACTAGCAAGAAACTACGATCCCTCATAAAATCATCTAAGGCCAGCTTCGAAAGAAAAATTGCACAAGATGCTAAAGATAATCACAAGGCCTCTTTTAGTTATGTCAGGAACCTGGGTGGTAACTCCCAGATATGCTCTGAGTTAGTTCAAAATGACAAAAAATACACTGAACCCACAGACATTGCCAACATCCTGGCAGACAGGTTCAGTGCAAACCCCCCCTTCCCCCCCAAAAGAGCAAATGTCTATCCCAACAAAGTAGCCTCCCTGATGTCACAGATGCACAGGTGAGAGCTGCCCTCTCCAAAGCAAAAAACACAGCATCAATGGGATCGGACGGTGTTCCGGGCTGCATCTTACATGAACTCCAAGAAGAACTGAACCCTCACATAAAGTCACTGTTCAATCTCAGCCTTACTACAGGATATGTACCCAAGGAATGGTGTACAGCAACAGTGGTCCCACTCCACAAAGGTGGTGCCACAACGGACCCCGGAAACTATCGCCCTATAAGCCTGACTAGCCTGGTATGCAAAGCTATGGAGCGTATCATCATGAAACTCATAAACAAAGACATTGGGAACCTCCAAACACTGGATCCTACCCAATTCGGCTTTGTTAAGGGCAGATCTTGCCTCTTGAACCTGGTTGACTTCTTTGAAACAGTCACCAAGGCCATAGATGAAGGGAAGGTAGTCCACACAGCCTACCTGGACCTCACAAAAGCCTTCAACACAATACCCCACTCAGGCATCATAAATAAGCTCACCAGCTTAAATATCAACCCCTATGTCACAAGATGGGTTGCAAACTGGCTCAGGATAGAACCCACATGGTCAGAATTGCAGGTGCCATGTCGGACTCTAAACCAGTTACAAGTGGTTTCCCACAAGGCTCAGTCCTGGGACCTCTCTTGTTCGGTATATATTTCTCTGAGGTACAGGCTAACATGGGAGGACTATGGCTGACCAAGTTCACAGATGACTGCAAATTGGGTGCCATAATCGACTCGCTGACTGACACAAGCATCCACCAAAAGGGTCTCACAGAGATGGATAACTGGTGCCAGAGCCATGGCCTAAAGCTAAATGCCAAAACATGCATAGTCATCCCCTTTGGGAAAAACAAAGTGCCCACAAATTACCAAATAGGTGGTAATCCATTAAGTAAGGAAGAAGTAATTAGGGATTTGGGGACCCAAGTAGATAGCAATCTCTCCTTTGACAATCATATTGCCAAAGTGGTTAGAAAGACCTTCTATATAGCCCACCTTATCACAAAAGGGTTCACATCTAGATCAAGAGAGGTCATTGTGCCCCTCTACTCATCACTCATCAGGCCCATAATTGAATACAATGCCCCATTTGGGATGTACCTTACCCGACACCTGCAGCAACTGGAAAGACCCCAAAGGTACCTCACCAAGAGGATCAAGGGACTCAAACAGATGCCCTACGCAGTTAGGTTAAAGAAACTCCAGCTCTACTCAGTTGCTTTATACATCAGGCGATCTGTGCCTGATGTATAAAGCCATATCCAACCCAGAATTAATGGACATGCTCCACCTCAGGAAATCCAAATCCCTTAGAGCTACACGCTCCAGGGACTTAAACTTCAGCACAGAAATAAATAGGGCATGCTGGAGGGACAGATTCATATCCCAGAGGCTCTCCTCACTCTGGAACAAAATCCCAATCCATGTTAGGCAGAGTCCTTCAATTACCCTCTTCAAGAGAAATCTTGATGAGTGGATGGGAGATCGTAGGTTTACACCTGGGATCTCTTCTGTGTCCCTGCTAGACAGAGGCACAGTAAACTAACCTCAAAACGGCTATCTTCTGTGACCTACTATACAGAGGCACAGTCAACTAATCTGAAAGGGTGGTGAAAGCCAAACACACTCTGGCTAGGCTTATAAATGCCCTAGGGCAGATAGCCTAGTATCAACCTATGAACCTATATATAGTGCCAGCATGGAAAGTTCCAATGTGGAGCTCAGAACTTGAGCCTAAAGTGGAAAAGCATAGATAAAGCATCAGCAAACTGATAGAAAAATAATACAAAGGTGTTTCAGTTTTAATCGGTCAGTGGCTATAGTTTAATAGACACAATATGTTTTGCTTAGAGTCATAGGTTCATAGGTAGGTACTAGGCTATCTGCCCGAAGGCATTTATAAGCCTAGCCGGAATGTGTTGGCTTTCACCGCCCCCTTAGATTAGTTCCCTGTGCCTCTGTCCAGCAGAGCCATTGAAATGATCCCTGGGGTAAACTTTCTGTTTCCCATCCACTCATCAAGGTTTCTCTTGAAGAGGCTTAGCGAGGAGCTCTGCCTAATGTAGATTGGAATCTTGTTCCAGAGCATGGGAAGTCTCTGGGACAGGAATCTATCCCACCAGCACATTCTATTTATTGTTATGGTGAGGCTTAGATCCCTGGAGCGTGTGGCTCGAGAGGATATGGTTTTCTTTAGGTTGAGCATGTCCCTCAATTTTGAAATTGTCAAAAATCATAATCAAATCATTGTCAAAAATAATATAAAAGCATGAATTTTCTTCTGTTTAGGGAGATAAGACCTTGATTGCCTGGTCT
This sequence comes from Protopterus annectens, assembly GCF_019279795.1. Taxonomy (NCBI): domain Eukaryota; kingdom Metazoa; phylum Chordata; order Ceratodontiformes; family Protopteridae; genus Protopterus; species Protopterus annectens. The sequence goes on from NC_056727.1 coordinate 875,411,118, forward strand.
CTGACAACGTTTATTCTCTGCAACAGATTATTCTTTTCCACCAAATTGTGCTGTCTGAAGTTATTTTGTACCACAACAGTACCAAGGTTTTACAGTGACTGTGCCCCACAAAAATCAGTGCAAGAAATAAAATCAGGGAAACAACATTAAATATAAAGTAGCCAGCTACAGATTAGTATTGTATAACATAAAAATCATTGCCCAGTTATTAAAAGGATTAACTTGCTAAGTATGTAAGAATTACCCTAAAAGACTACAACAAAACAGGACTTCTTTGCTCTACACACAGAATAGTATGGCCAAATGCCAAAATGCATATAATGTGCTCTCTCCATTCAGGAAGAACAACAGGTTCAATAATGTCTTGATACAGTGGAATTAGTATGTCAATCCCATTAAAATGTGACAAAGCGAGAGTTATGAGAGACACAGCTAAGTCTGGAAGGACAATACCTGCTCTCATTTAAGGCACACCTTTCAGCAACAATCCATAAAAACATGATAGTTGTTCAATCAGATGATCTATCCTGGGACCTTAAGGAATACTGATTCAAGAGACAGCTATGAGAGACTGACAAAATGGCTTCATCTGCTGATTGTCTCCTGTCTGATATATTTTATTATAAAAGGGGAAGGTTAATGTGGAAATACCCACAGCTAGCAAATGTCTTGTGTGATGCAGAAGCTCAGATCAATCCTGCTGACTTAATTTATCTAGAAAAACCATGAAACCAGAAGCTAAGAAAAACCACAAAGCTGGAACACAGCAACACTTTATTCAGGTACCTCGGCAGAACGCCTTCAAAGGAATAAAATACAGTCACATGTTTCATCTATTTATACTATACATAATATAATTAATCAATTAACATTGTTTAATTTAATTACAAGAAAATAGCTACCTAAAGCTACAAAAAGAATTAAAGAGGCATTACCAATGACAGAATAAATGTGAATTGTGTAAAACTATTTCACATAAATCCATATGGAAAAGTATCTAATGTTCAAAATAGATAATAAATTGCACCATAAACTTTATAAAAACAACTTGAGATGATTAAATAATTAAATGGTGAGATTAACCTCTAAATTCATACCCCTAGGTTTCAGGGTACCAAACTTTAAGATGAATTCACTCTCCAGCTTCAAAAGATTTTGTAAACAATTTACACAATTCTTGAATTTTGGTTTGGCTAAAGCACAAAAAGTTAATGAGTCCATATTACCTCTATGGACTATATTAAAGTGTTCCGAAATGGGACTATCCAACCTAACATTGCGTATATCGCCCATGTGTTCTAAAACGCGTATTTTAAGTTGGCGTTTTGTTTGGCCAATATAATATTTTGGTGGTTCACAACCACAACCAAGAATATATACCACGCCACAAGATTTACAATTAAAATTATCATGGGCGATATATTTAACACCATTGATCGTACTACCAGACAAATTTATAACCTTGTGGCAAATTTTACATTTGCCACAGCTCGACATACCATGTGGCAAATCAACATTCCCACAAAAATTGGCATTTTCAAACTTAAATTTCAAGATTTCTTTTAGATTTGGATATCTTCCATAAGAGAAGGACACATGATCGGGGAATAAGTGACCAACTTCCTCATTATTACAAATAATGGGCCACAAAAAATCAACAATATGCTTCAAAACTGATGAAAAGGGAGAGAATTTTGTTACAAAGAATATGCCTTCACTTTTATTACATGTAACTTCTCTAAAATTCTGATTTTTTACTTTCTTAACCTTGTTCTGATGTGCATTAGAATCTAACAAACTATCAAGACTTCCTTCAATGATGCTTCTAGAATAACCTCTAGCTAGAAGTCTAGTTTTAATGTTCATAAATTCTGCCCTCCATCTTGTGCTATCTGAGGTATGTTCTTTAATGCGTTTAAATTCACCAAAGGGAAGTGCTTCAATTAAATGTGCGGGATGTGCGCTAGTTGCATGTAAAAAATTATTATTATGAGGAAGTTGGTCACTTATTCCCCGATCATGTGTCCTTCTCTTATGGAAGATATCCAAATCTAAAAGAAATCTTGAAATTTAAGTTTGAAAATGCCAATTTTTGTGGGAATGTTGATTTGCCACATGGTATGTCGAGCTGTGGCAAATGTAAAATTTGCCACAAGGTTATAAATTTGTCTGGTAGTACGATCAATGGTGTTAAATATATCGCCCATGATAATTTTAATTGTAAATCTTGTGGCGTGGTATATATTCTTGGTTGTGGTTGTGAACCACCAAAATATTATATTGGCCAAACAAAACGCCAACTTAAAATACGCTGCTTTAGAATACATGGGCTTATATACTAATGTTAGGTTGGATAGTCCCATTTCGGAACACTTTAATATAGTCCATAGAGGTAATATGGACTCATTAACTTTTTGTGCTTTAGCCAAACCAAAATTCAAGAATGGTGTAAATTGTTTACAAAATCTTTTGAAGCTGGAGAGTGAATTCATCTTAAAGTTTGGTACCCTGAAACCTAGGGGTATGAATTTGGAGGTTAATCTCACCATTTAATTATTTAATCATCTCAAGTTGTTTTTATAAAGTTTATGGTGCAAGTTATTATCTATTTTGAACATTAGATACTTTTCCATATGGATTTATGTGAAATAGTTTTACACAATTCACATTTATTCTGTCATTGGTAATGTCTCTTTAATTCTTTTTGTAGCTTTAGGTAGCTATTTTCTTGTAATTAAATTAAACAATGTTAATTGATTAATTATATTATGTATAGTATAAATAGATGAAACATGTGACTGTATTTTATTCCTTTGAAGGCGTTCTGCCGAGGTACCGGAATAAAGTGTTGCTGTGTTCCAGCTTTGTGGTTTTTCTTGACTTAATTTATCCTCTGCTTCCCCTAGGCTAGACTTTATAATGGGACCTGCTGTAGAGAAAAACTTCAAGTCAACTGGATAAAGGAGACAAAACTTCAAGCCTTTAACAGTTCGCCCAAAGCCAGAAAATCCTTCCTTGTCTCACTAGAGTAGCCCTGATCACAGATTTCACATTAAGATCATTCTAGAGACCAATAAAGCTGAAAGAACTTTCTCATTTAAACTATATTTAGAAAATTTAACAAGCATGGGTGAGGAAATGAGCTCTTAGGGCTTGTGACAGGAAAAGCCTGAGTACTCTGTCCTGTATAATCAGTGTCTCTAGAGCTCAATCCATTCTGCTATATTATTGATCATGAATAAAATGCAGCCCCAGCCTTCAAAGTTCTCAGATATCCAGCTAAAGGGAATGCTGTTCTGATGAGAACAATCTTCTTGATCAATATGCTGTGATACTATGTGTATCAGTTCTAGTCTTTATTCCACCATGTCAGTCCTCTGGGTCAAGTCAGCCAGAGATGAATCCATTTCAGCACTATGATCAGAGTGGCAGGTTGGGGCTTCCACAACATTGTCCGGCTTCTGTTTTTTTTTTTTTTTTTCAATATAAGATGCCAATGTTGAGTTAATTTTTTGTAATGTATTTTTTCTTCCATAGCGGGAGTAAGTAGTCTAAGCCATTTAGGCTGTGCTTGCAGACCCCTGTTGAGTCTGGAGAAATTTAGATGAACTTGCATTTATCTAATTCATTCTTTTTATTAGAAAGATAAAGAGATCTTGTTGCAGTTGGCTTCTTCTTACGAGACATATTATAGAAGTAAGTTTTCTAAAGCCAACAGCCCTATGTACCTTCCCAGCTTATTACCTTGTTTGGGTACAAACTTTAGTATTAAAGGGTGGTGAGAAATGAGGAGACAGCAAAGAAACATGTTAAACCATCTCCATCTTTGAAAGTTCATATTTTTGTATATAAGCAGGTTGAGGTGGGAATATGTAAGGACTAGGTAAGGGGATAGATTTATTGGTGTATGTGTGAGAGTGTTTTGTACTTAAGATTAGAGTAAGGGCTAGGTAACTGAACTTGGTGGTATATATGTGTGAGGGTTTGCTGGTTAGAGTTAGAGTAAGGGCTAAGTTTAGGGGATAGCTTTTTTGTGGTGTGTGTGTGTGTGTGTGTGTGTGTGTGTGTGTGTGTGTGTGTGTGTGTGTGTGTGTGTGTACGTGTGTGCGTGTGTGTGCGTGCGTGTGCGTGCGTGTGCGTGTGTGTGTGTGTGTGTGTGTGTGTGCGTGTGTGCGTGTGTGTGCGTGTGTGTGTGTACGTGTGTGTGTGTGTGTGCGTGTGTGTGCGTGTGTGTGTGTGTGTGTGTGTGTGTGTGTGCGTGTGTGTGCGTGTGTGTGCGTGTGTGTGTGTGTGTGTGTGTGTGTGTGTCTGAGAGACTTGTGTACTGGTACGATTATGGAAAGGGTTTTTCTTAAGTTAATGTGTAGGGCTGCAGTCAAGTTTAGGGTTAGTACACTTGAGTAAGTTGAGGCAGGGGTGTGTGTGTGTGTGTGTGTGTGTGTGTGTGTGTGTGTGTGTGTGTGTGTGTGTGTGTGTGTGTGTGTGTGTGTGTGTGTGTGTGTGTGTGTGTGTGTGTGTGTGTGTGTGTGTGTGTGTGTGTGTGTGTGTGTGTGTGTGTGTGTGTATGGAGGCAGGGTGTGTAAACTAACTTTTCAAAATATTTTGTGAGGGTTGCTTGAATGGAAATGGACCTTAGCTCACTGGCAGAGGTAGATTTAAGAACTTTTTTTTTTGGGGGGGGGTGTTGGGGGAACAAACTATGGCTCACTTCCATATAAGCAGCACTATGCTTGCAAAAAGGCAAAGATTACAAATGCAACATAAAGGTAGGCTATATGGTTCCTGACCTATTTTCATAAACCAGGAGTGGAGTACATCAAGATCATAAGGTGACTCACCACATATTTGGCTGAAGAGGTTTTTTTTTTTTTAATTTCTTATGCTGGTAGGTCTAAAACATCAAATGAAAAGTGAATAGGTTTGATTGAAGAAGGGGAAGTAATGACTGGGTTCTAGGCAGAATCGGTTAATTTTTCTTTTCTGTTCTTTTTTTTGTTTGTTTTTGAGATCCTTTCTCTAGTTATTTTGGTTTATTAGTTTTCTTAGGTGCTTGTTTTTTTGAGTGTTATTTGCAGAAGCAGAAATGGAAAACCTTTCATTATCTAATAGCCTTTAATTTTAAGTCATTCAGGCAAACACATTTCTCTCTTTTACTGGTGTTTGGGAAATTTTTCCATTTCTGCCAAGTCTTAGGTTTCTGTCAAGGGTTTTAGTTCTTTCATAATCAAAAGTTTGGATTTGTTTTTATACAGCCCAGTGATAAGAGGAAAGAGTTTTTTCCAGTTCCCAAATATGAGAGCGAAAGTCCGTTTAAGCGAATCCGTAAACGTCGACACATATTGCACGAACCGGCATTACAGAGAACATCCAAAACTGCGAATTTGGAAATGTCGAATTACCACGGTTGGCCCATCTGTGGTATAGTTCCATAAGGTAAGTTTGAGGTAGTTACGGACCTTAGGGTTAGGGAAGGGTTAAGGATAGTGCATAGATAGTTGTGTATGTGGGGTTTAGTGTAGGGTTGGAAGTAGGGTTTTGGTGCTTTACTTTAAGGTTAGAAGTAGGGTTTGGTTAGTGTATGTATGTGGTTTATTTATTTTGTTTGGGTAGGTAGTATGTAGCGGGTGGTGGGGTTGGCCGACTATGACAGTTCGAGATTTAAAATTTTGCGGTTTAGTGCGTTTGGTATTCCCGTGGTTCACGCAAGTCATGTCGGTGTTTTGGTATGCTCAAAAGGAGTTACGCTCTGGTAATATAGACCCTTTTTTTCCTTGTAGTTCCACTAGTTTGCACTGGTTTTCCTATGAGTATTTTAGTGGCATCTATAGGGTTATTGGTGTTAAGGACTGGGGACCACTCATTGGAGGAGTTCTGCTTTTACTGAGGCTATATTTTTGTCACAATTTTTGGTCTTTTTTTTTTTTCTACACATAGTAGGAACAAACTACAGGCAAGTGGTCACTAAGGTAATGAATAATGAGGTAAAGTAAACAGTGGTTGTTTGTTTTGAAGCTAGGTCTTTTTGGGGAATGCATTGTTTGTGAAAGGTTTTGGTTAGTGAGAAAATCATTGATTTCATGTCTGTATGGACCTTGAGGAGTGATATTTTAGTTAGTTGAAATGTTTGCAGTAAATGCAATATCAGCTGTGTAGATTTGTCAGAGGTGACAGGGAAGGGAAGGTTCATAATGGCTGAGTGCATAGAGAGTATGGAGGTTGAAGGGATATGGTCAGTAAACCATTCTGGGTTGTGGTCATTAGCAGAGGTAAATTGAACTGTTACATGTGTTTATAATGACATTTCATAAAGAAATACGGTGTCATACACAGTTACAACTTTAAAAAAAACAGGAAGGTGTCATTTAGAGTTAAGAGCATCACCTTTTTTCTAAGATTTATTGAAAACTAGAATGGCTGGCGGTAATTGTTGAAGAAGGTATCAAGTTATTATAGCTTGTATTTTTAGGTTGCGTGCATTTACTAGGGTAAGCTTTAGAGGTTGCTAGTTTGGTGTTCATTTGTAATAGAAATATTTTTGCGGGTGTCCCTAGAATGTGAGGGGGTGACTGAGGATTGGTTTCTATGCTGATTTTTTGAGGATGAAAATCATTTAGAGATTTTAATGTTATTAAGAACTTTAGAAATATAAATTAATGAATCTGTTATTCTGTTTTTACTGTTTGTGTGCTGATTAGAGTTGATGGAAGGGGTACAGTGAGAAAAGTCGGGGTGGTGTGCTTATTATGATTTGTATGTAAAGTGTAGGGGGTTGTAGTACAGTGCAATGGGGAAGTGTGGTGAATGTATGTAAGTATGAGATTGTGACTGAAAGATGGCTAGACTTCCAGGAATTGTTTGAGGACAGATAAGGACGCTTACTAATATTGAGGTTAGAAAATATATGCCACTAGAAACGTTCTCATTGTTTTTCCTCTCCTATGTTAACGATGTTAAAAAGTAAAGAAGGAGGAGCTATAGGACAGTAACACAAATGTATCTGTGTAATGTAAGTGTTTTTCTTCACATTGGAAAATGCAGGAAATTAGAGTCACTTTGTTGGCTGGGAAGTGGAAGTGGTGAGATAGCTAGAAATGTAATGATGTGGAGTTGAAAAGGAATGGAACCACAGTAACTGAGCACAGTGAAATGAGTGAAGTGAAATAAAGTGGAATATGTTTATTTTGTAGCGTATCAGGACTCATATTATTGGGTTTTACTCTTCTGACAGGGGACCACAAAATGTTTCTAAGTTTGTTTTTGTTTTTTTTTTTGCTTTAGGGATCATACTGTGGTCAGTAATCTCATATTAAAAATGATGAGGTTTGTATTCAGAGTTTGTATCAAAGCTGCCATAATTTTGCCTTTCTCTCATAATTCATATAAAAACTTTTCAGTAAATGACCTTGATATCCATCCAAGATGACCCCTGCTTTCTTGGAATGATGTAGTATTTGAAAATAGTCTTTGGTATTAAACATTTTTGATGTATGTAGGACTAGACACCTCTTTCTTCAGTTCAGGATAAGATATAAATAATCTGTGCTTTGTTATACCTGTGGGTGCAAATTTAGAGAGATGTACAACATTCCTGAGCATTATTCAACCTGCACCTAGAAGTTTAGGCAGATGAACGTCTTCACAGAAATCCATTTCGATCCAGAAGCTTAACTGTAATTGATTTAAAGAGACTGTGACGGATTTAATTTTTTATGTTTACTTGCCAAAAATCCTTCAAGTTGCTTTTGTGTGTTCATTTTTACCCATCCTTCATTGTGGATTTTTGAGCTGAGATTTACCATCAGCAACACTCAGTCTTCTGAAGAGTGACCTTTGTAGCAGGAAATGTCTTCATGCAAGTCCTGTAGGGACACATGAATAAATCTTGATGTCTGGAAAAAATGGCCCATTGTCTTATTAATGTCACATATATTTTGTTTTGACAACACTGGATCAATGTCCTGCATGATCAGCTTGTTGCCAGTATTTTTAAATAAAGATTCCAGTTTAGTTTGTGTGTCAATGTTTACATCTGTTTTTTTTTCTCAACATTTTTTGATGAAATATGTTAGTGAGTTCCAAGTGGCTGTCATATCCTTACACTTGAGGCTTATTTTTTGGTTTCTGGGTAGACAAGCAGGCAGAAAATTATCTGTTTGCTTGTGCTATTATATTCAGTGACCTGGAGATTAACACAACCTTCTGAAAGTCAAGTTAAGCTGAATTTTAGTCCACTTAGCAGAAGCCCTAGAGAAGCAGTAATACTAGTTATGCAGCCATTTTGTAATCAGTCTTCTCTATAACTCCTTCTTACAGTTAAATCCTGTACTTAACCCTAAATGTTGTGACTCCATACAAAGAACTAAACTGATTGGCTTGATTCCAGGCTGTAAGACAGTATCACCAAGACTCAGCATATATAGTCAATTGAAATGTAATTTATTCATCTGTAATGTTATACAGAGATTAAAGGTTTTCTGGGAACAGAGATGTAAATTTCATTCATGCAGAAATGTTTATGTTAACATATTACATGTAAGACAAATGGCTTGCCTTTAGTGAAAAGCAATGACTCAAAAACATATGGTTTGTCTCATATGTCATTAATGGATCTAACATTTACCACACACTCACCAAAGACAACAATATTATGAAAATTTTGTCATGGCTAACATTACAAAATTCATTTGCTTACATTCTGAGCAAGCCGACTGGTTCCAGTTGTGTAAATTACTAGAATAGCATTGAAATGATACCAATACCTTCTTGCAAATTGCATTTAATGGACATTATATTGTGATATGTTTAATGACTCATATTTAACATGGGTTCTAGACTGACTTAGTGTGTTTTACACATGCATAGCATTGCTTTGAGGTCTCTTGAGACCTTATAATGCATAACAATGTGTACATTAAACAGTACTGCTTTCAATGTAAATACACATATGACAGTGTACACTAATTCATTTCTATATGCTATCTTTGTGCACATAGGTGTGTGTATATACACAAAGAATAAAGTCTCTTATGTAAACATATTTATATATTTAGTCTCCAGGAGGAAAAACAGCAGCATTTATCCCAAAATGGTTACTTAAAAAAATTAGTCACAAACTGTCCACTGATTAAGTAGCCTAATCCCAGATGTTGCTGGCTTCCATAGTCCTGTTGTGACCTTCTCTTAATTAGTAGATGCACTAGACAATGCATTCAGCAGCTCACCATGTTTGAATACTGAGCTCCACAATTATCCAGAATTTAAAATGTACAGGTTGCCACTGAAACAGTAACAAGTCTAACAATCACTAATCTCAAGATGTTCCTAACAAGCAGATCACAGGCAATCCAATGAGCAGTAGCCACTAGAAAGATTAATGTCCCTTTGATGTTCCTCTCATGAGATACAAAACAGCAGCACTAGTCCTAATCTGATTCCTAAAAAGCAGTTCATAGACTCCCTAGTAATAGTATTATCACAGATGGTGCATATTTTAAAAGTAAGCTGGAAGGGAGGACACTCAGTAAGTAGATATGAAAGGGATAGCGACTGCAGCCTTATCAGTCTAATGGGTGGAACTTCCTGATATAGTTTTCACTTTAGTAAACAGACAAAACAAAACTGGGAGGAGCCTCTTGAAGACAAACTTACATAAGGGTATAGCACTTAAGAGCCATTAACTTTAAAAGCATAACAGAGACAGAGTGAGCAGTGAGGGGGAAACACTAAATTGGCAAAGTGCATAAAAAGGTAACTTCTTAGCTCTTCCCACATTTCATAGGTAGTTACTAGGCTTGCAGTTGAGGGGACCATTGAGGATCCTAGTCCAAATTTCTAGTTGTTCTCAAAGCACTGCCTAGATAAGTGACTTGCTTAAGGTAGCATGGTAGGCAAATACAGACAGAGGGAATCAAAGCCTACACCACAGGAACTACAGGTCATAGTCTTAACTCTCTGTACCAACTGCTATAGTCCTAGGGTTGCCACCCTTCATTGTTGTCAAAACTGGACCAAGGCCACACCCCTTACACCTCCCATAACCCTGCCATCTCTTCTCATCTTTCCATCCACTTTCCACCCATTCTGTGGCATCATCATCATGTCAGGTGAGGAAGAATACCCTCTATTTCCAGTTATGATGCTTTCTTTTTTGCCGATTTAATAAGCTTTTCTGTAAAAAATATATATAGTAAATCCTCCGATTTAACAAATTCTGATAGTCTGTTTCTTTATTTGAAACAGAAAAATGGATTTTGTACAGTGTTTTCCAGACTACCAGATAGTCATTTTGATTTCTGGATAGTCCAGAAAAAATGGATAGATGGCAACGCTACATAATCCTCCCTTTACAGAATACATGAAGCTAGGCTGGGAGGAGCCTCTGAATTCAAACGTAGACTGATAAAACTGCAGTTACATTTCATTTCGTATCCACCCACTCAATGAGGGCACAATGCATTGCTTCAGATAGAATTAATACCTTTGCAGTCAACACAAATGTTTGCTAACTGACCCTAAAAAAATCTCAAGGAAAGGACAAATTTAAAGTGCAAACCAAATTTAAGGTAAAACATACTGCAATGAAGCCAGCACAGTATGAGAAATAATGCAAATAACATTATTCTGCTGCATTATTTACTGCAAAGGGATTAAAAGGTCCCTTATCTGACCTGTAAGCACCAGATCCCAATGCCCTGGGGGTGGCTATCCCAGTCACTCCACTGTGTGTTATGATAAAGGAGAACATGGTAGCTAAGGGCTACCTATCCAAGGTGCCCAATACCTTCTACTCTTCATAATGGTGATGAAATGCTTGGCAGGGAGATTAAGGGGAAAATTAAATGGGAAGGTGGAAGAGGAAGGAAAGATACATTTAACTTGTTTGCACATGATGATGTGATTATTTGAAATGCAAGGGTAGAGCCTACTGAAAGGTATTCACTAGTTTCAGAACTTTAGGATAGAATCAGGACTAATGTTTGCTTTCTAAGAAATCAACAAGGCTAGTATGTGAATGAAAGGGCAGTGAATCGTCTCTAACAGTGATAACCACTGCAAAATATTTTTCGACTGAAAGTAATAAGATTAACTTATAAGAGCATGTACAACAGCATTACAGAACACTAAACAGTGGAATATGTGCACAGGATCTCTTTTTGAATAACAGCAACAATAAAAATGACAATTTTAAAGAAATCCTCCACCTGATATAGGAAATACACCTTCTGTGCCTCTGCTGGACAGTGGCACAGGAAAATAACTTTCTTGGGTGGCATAAGCTATGGAACCTTGCTGGCTAGGCTTACGTAGGCCCCTGGGCTGATAGCCTAGTACCTACCTATGAACCTATGATGAGACACATAATGGCAGAGTTGCAAAACAAGTAGACAGAAAAAAATCAGTGACTATACTATCACTTGGTGTGAAGACATAGGAAGGACAGTGCATTAATGGACAAACTAGTAGAAAAATGAAAAATGAAAATGAGTGAGGTGAGAAAAATTACAGAAACATTAGGCATAACTGGGAACTCACTTACATAATTGAAGAATGAACAGCAGAACAAAAGGGGAATGAAATGGTAGGAAGAATGTACTAGAAGGGCTACTGGGTAGGGCGAGGAGAGAATCGAAAATAGCAAAGTTAAGAAATATTTATCAGAAAATTATTATAATTTAGGAGAATGGTCAGTTTTAAAGTGAAAAGGGTAAATAGACATAATAAGCAAATGCAAAGGAATAGTAAGCACTGGTGATACAGAGGGGGAAACATGAACAAGTTAATTATGCTCTTGAAGACAATGGAAAATATGAGTGGAAATAGATAAAAGAAAACTATGCAATCTAGAAGTTCTGTAAGGGAGGCTATGAGGAAAAAGAAGTAGGGAAAGTTAAATTCTGGAAAGGAGGAATACTATTTCCTGTAGAAAGGTAGAGATGAAGCAGGGAGAGAGAAAACAGAGACATTTATGGGTTCCTAGGTTCATAGGTGGTTACCAGGCTATTGGACAAGAGCCATTCTAAGCCTAACCAAATGTACCCTAAATTAAAAACAAATGTTGCTGATCTGTCAATACACCCCAGGGAATTTTATGATTATGATATATGCTTGCACATATTCAGAGTTCACAGGCTGCCCCTCTCCATTGCGGACATCTGTGCCAAATCAGGGGTAAAGTTTTGATTTCCTATCCAGTGATATAACTCACATTAGAATAGGGTTAGGAATGAGCTTTGCTTCACCAGGATGGGGAAGTCTGTTCCAGAGAAGGGTAATCTGTGAGGCACATACCTGTCCCTCTAACATGTCCTGACTATGTTGTACACAAGGTTTAGTTCCTTAGAATGGATATTTCTGATGTTATTTGTTTTGTGATGTGCAACAAATCTGTCTCTCATCTTGGTTTACAATTGAAGACAAACAGGCAGGGTAGTTCGTTTATATGCTTTATTACACATAAACACATCAGGATGCACAGCAGCAGTACAAAATATAAATGAACTGATTAACAGACAGACTACACAGACATGCATGCTTACATCTCAACACCTTACTACAAAATGGCAGTCAGGCTTACACACGTGTTCAGTATTTATACACTTGTGCAAGTCCATGGAAAGCTTCTTAAAGGTATACATACATATCGATCTACATCCTCCCTCTTTAATGAAATGCCCACAATAAAATGATATTTGAAAAGACATGCAATTGCATAGATGCTAAGAAACAAGCAACACTTTTGCCCTTATGAACAAGTTGCCGTGTATCTAGAATATTGTCTGGAAATGCAACCTGATCTAGTGATATAGTGATCAGAACTGGGTGTAGCAACAGGGAAAGTCATTGGTGAACAAACAGATTCTGGAGTTTTGGGATTCTTCTCAGGAACCAGGATATTTACTGGAACATCCTCTGGAACTGGAAGGCTGGATAACTCACTCTGAGATTTAGTCTTTCTCGCAAGTATGATACTGCAATACTGGCTTGGACACAGGACCAAATGTTTCAGATTCTGCTTAAATTCTACTTCTTGTGATTTCACAATGTATGATCTCATCTCTGGACCTACACTTTTCACGACACCAATCCGATCAAAACCTTTGGACATCTGCATCCTCACTATCTCTCCTTCTCATAATGGATTCAGAGGTTTGCTGGACTTATCATAATAGGACTTCTGTGATAAGCACTTCTTTAACAGATGGCTTTTCACTGATATGTTGTTCTTGACATGCAGAATCGATAGATTACTGTTGATTGGTAGTGTGGTTCTGGTTTGTCTCGACAGAAGTCTCTGTGCAGGTGAACCAAGATGTTTATCATGAGGAATATTTTTGAGATTCAAGAGATTCAAGAAAACATCACTATTGTCTCATTTTGACTTCTCTAGTAACTGTTTCACACATTGAACTCCACATTCTGCCAATGTTACAGGTACTCAGGGCTACTTGTAACAAGAGTAAAGTCCCACTCTTCTGCAAATCGTTTGAACTGCTGGCTTGTAAATTGTGTATCACTGTCAGAAATAACTTTGTGCAGACTACCGTGGACCTCAAAATGACACTTTAACTTAGTAATGACAGTACTGGATGCTAGATTAGGAAGAACTCAATCTTGAACCAAATAGAATAAGAGTCTACTAACACCGAGTAATGTTGACCATTCCATTTGAAAATGTATGTAGCTACTGTTGACCAAGGTTGTTCATGAATCTGGTTTAGCTGAAGTAGCTCTTTCTGTTGATGTGGCTTAGTACTATTACATACAGAACAAGATAAAAGTATTCCTTCAATGTCCTTCGAATAGAAGGCCAAAATACTAGACCTCTTGCCCTTTTTTTGGTAGAAGCAAAATAGTAATATACTTTTGTTGTAAGGACTTTCAAACAATTACTTTTGGACCATTCATGATGATACTATTGTCAAACAAAATCTCATCTCTGTAAGGAAAATAAGGTTGCAGATCTACTGGTGAGCAAGATTGCTTTGATGGTCAACCTCGACTGATAAAGTGGTTGAGCTTTTGAAGAAATGAATAAGTGACTATGACATCTAAGCTCATCAAGATGTGTGTAAGAAAAATTGCTCACTTCCATGACTTCAAAATCAAGTTTCTCATTTTCATGCTATTCAGTGGTATTTCTGGGTGATCTGGATAAAGTATCAGCAAGATAAAGAAGTTTTCCTTTTGTGTAGACAAGATTGAAATTATACTTTTCCAGTTTCAACATCATGCATTGCAATCTGGCAGGAGCTGTATGCATAGGCTTTCTCAAAATAGCGACTAGAGGTTGGTGAGCTTTCAGTCTGGATAGGTCTACCATAAATACAATCATGGAACTTTGAACATGCAAACACAATTGCCAAGAGCTCTTTCTCTATCTGGGCATACTGCATTCCACTTTGGGTTAGAGTTCTGGATGCATAGGTTATTGGTCTACCCTCTTGAAGAACGACTGTACTAAGACCAAATCTCAAAGCATCACAGGAAAGAGTAACTGATTTGTGAACATCATAGTATCTGATAGTTGGTGGACTGGTAATTCTCTGTTTCAGGACATCAAATGCTCTCTAGTGTTGCTCTGACCATGACTAAGATAGATCTTTGTGTGTCAGCTCTCTAAGCCATGCTAAAAATTGATTCAAGTCTGGAATGAACTTGGCTAGGTAGTTAACCATGCCAAGAAAACCTTGTAGGGCCTGAGCACTGTCTGGAGCTGGCATCTCAAGAATAGCAGTTTTCTTGGAAGGATCTGGTCGTAAGCCTGAATTGGTAAATAAATGACCAACATAAGTAACTTCTCATGGCCTGAACTTGCACTTCTGAGGATTCAGCTTAAGATTCACTTCATGTGCCCTTTCCAGAACTTTCTTGAGGTTTCTATCATGCGTGGGTTCAGCATTACCTCCTACTGGAATATCATCTATTATAATCACACATGGATAACCATAAATAATTTGTTCCATCGCACACTGGAAGACTTCATTGGTAGAATTTATCCCAAATGGCATTCTCAAAAATCTGTACCTGCCAAAAGGAGTACTGAAGGTGGCTAGCAATTAAGGTTTTTAGTAAAGCAAAATTTGCCAAAATTAACTCTTTGCATCCAAAACAGAAAAAGAAGTGGCATTTGGCATAAGAGCAGCAACTTCTTTGACTGTACACATTGGATGATGAGTTCTTTTCAGTGCTTTGTTCAAATCTCGTGAATCAATATATATTCTAATATCATCTGGACTTTTCTTATGAGCTACTACCATGGAAAATACCTATTCAGTAGGTTCATCAGCTGGACAATCACATCTTGCTGCGCCATTTTATCTAGGTCAGCTTTGACTTTGTTCTGCATAGCTATTGAAACTTTCTAGGCTGGCCTGACAACTGGGTTGACTTCAGGGTCTAACTTCATGAAGTACACATCTGGGAGTTTGCCTAGTTTGCCTTTTAAAAGATCAGCATAGGTAGAAAAAATAGACTGGGCAAAATTAGACTAGTGGTCTTTTAAGCTTACGTGGTGCACTTCCTTATTAAATGAAAGTAGTTCCATTTTCAAACTGTCTCTGAGGTCTAATAATTACTGTACATGCCTTTTCACTACATAAAATTGCAAGTCATAGCTATTCCCAGCAGAGTAATATGAAAGCACTACTGAACTTTCAGTTTGAATTTCTTCACCATTACAAGCAACAAGCTTTGCACACTTTGCCAAATCAAGATTCTCACCAGCACATACTCTAGCAAATGTTTCTGCTGACATAACATTACACTTTGAACATGTGCCAGCTTTGAGCTCTATGGATCTTCCATTTATCCAAACAATACAAAATACTTCATTCTTTGCCCATACATCTACAGTACTGACTGTTTCATTAAGCACAGACACACCATCAACATAAAAAGTAGGGTCACAGCTTTCTAATTGATCAACTTGTTTCTTTGAATGTTCTCTTTTAATAAAAGAATGGGCCTCTTTTGATTTACAAACTCTTTGGAAATGATTCCACTTTTTACATCTGTAGCATTGCTGACCAAAAGCTAAGCACTTTTCTCTTTTAGACATATGATTACCACCACAATTACGACAGTTGACTGAGGCTAGGTAAGGGTACGTGCTTTGAGTTCGCTGACTCACCTTTGTGCTTCACTAAGACTGTTCACACTCTGGAATTTGCTAGAAAGCTATGGGGTTTACCACTGACTGGTGCAGGGCTCACAGTTACTGCCATTTGCTTGGGCCTACTTCTTTTAACCACATTCTGCATACTATCAACATGAGCACTAGAAGATACTGGAAGCATGCATTTATCATTGTAAGCATATTTGTGTGCTTTTCTGTGAACTCATATGTCTGACAAATCTCAATGGTCTTATCCAAAGTTAAATCACTGTCATGAAGCAAAATCTTTCTCACAGCATCATCGTTAATACCACACATGCCTGTCTTTTACCAACTCATCCCTTTAATCACCAAATCTACACATTTTAGCTTTGTTTCTTAAGTCAGTTATATATGCTTCAAATGTCTCACCAGGCTTTTGATCCCTTGTGTAAAATAAGTGCCTTTCCATTGTAATATTAGTTTGGGGTTAACACATTTCTCTAATCTTACGTTTTAAGCAATCGGGGTCTCCCCTTGACTCAGCCGGTACCAGTATATGACAGTTGTCCCCCTCTCCTGCAAATACAGCAGGTGCATACACTAATGAACAATCTCTTTCTATGGCTTCTGACCCAGCAAAATTAATCAGAATAAATACGTTTGTACGATCATCTTTATCAGAAAATGCAGCCTGCATGAAAATATCGTACTCTTACTTAAATACTCCAGTTCTCTGCAATAATATTATCAAAGGCAAGTGGCCCTGGCTTTCAAAATCCTTCAGCCATGTCAACAAAGTATGCCCAAACATAGTGAAAATATGGCCCTTGTAATTATCTACAAATATACACACACATCCAGTATTTGTAATAATATTCAAATGCACAATAAACTCTCGAAATACTGTACTTTGTGAAATATGCTTTAAAACGGCTGTATTTTGTAATATAACTGTACTGCAATACTGCCCAAACTTGTGAATACTTTATACCCTTTGGATATCTCAAATAGCTTTAATTAATGCAAAAAAGTAGTACATACCAAAATAAAATGCAATCATTTTCCTTATTTTATACATTTTATGTGATTTGGACATTATTTCATGACTGCACTGCAAAACATAAGTCAAACCATATTATAAAATTCGCTGATGATACCACATTCATGGGTCTCATTAGTGGTGTGAATGAACATAACTACAGGCATGAGGTGAACACTTTAATTGCCTGGTGTGACAGGAATAATCTGGACCTGAATGTTAATAAGACCAAAGAAATGATTATGGACTTCAGGAGAAAGGCAACAGTTCACCAACCACTCACTATCAAAGGGGAGGTAGTAGAAAAAGTCAAAACAACCAAGTTCCTGGACCTTCACATCTCTGATGACCGCTTCTGGGCTGCTTACACCAACCATATAGTCAAGATGGCTCAACAGAGGCTTCACATCCTCAGAAAGCTCAAAAAGGCCAGGCACCCACTGTCTGCTCTTACCACTTTTTACAGGGGAGCTATTGAGAGCACCCTCACTAGCAACTTCATAGCATGGTTCAGCAACTGCACAGTTGCTGAGAAGAAGAAACTACAGAGGGTGGTGAGGGTGGCAGAGAAAATCTTGGGCACAAACCTTTCTTCTATTCAGGAGATTTTCTTTACAAGAGCAAGAAAGAGAACATATAAAATACTTGCTGATTTGACCCATCCAGCCCACAACTTGCATCTGGAAGGAGGTACGACAGCTTCCGCTGTAGGACTACCAGATTCAGGAACAGTTTGTATCCTACACCTGTGAGACTCATTAATATGGACACCAGCCATAATACCTGATACACTAAAGCCTCTTTTTTTCATTTAATCCTGCTGCTTTTAACAACTACTGCCAGCATTAATATTATGCAATATGATGGCTATACTGAGTCATGTCTAAGGTTAACAGGTGCAAAATGGTAACTAAACAGCTGCTATTCACTAGTCTCTATTTATTCTCTATCTGAACAGTGTAGGGATTTGGTGGTGGGTATTTATTTATTTATCATTGGATAATGGGTTTTGAATATGTTTATGTAATGTGAACTACCTCTTGCATGTCATATGTGTTGTTATTTTCTTTCGTATATTATTCTTTGATACTGCTGTATCTGCATTATTTGCACTGCATTTCTCATGAGCTGACATTTGTAATTTCCTTTAGGCTGCACTTGTGTGGTCCTAAATGACAATAAAGTTTCTTTGAATATTGAATCTTTTGAATCTTTGAATTTTAAACACTTTTTTAACTTTTTTGAATATTTTTATCAATATATTGCTGTTTCGGACATTTTGTTTAATTAAAAATTCATTTTGAGCATTCTGAGTACTTCATTTTATATTTTCTGAATAAGAAATAATTTAAGCAAGTTTTGGTACCTGGAATTCATTTCTGACCTGTTTTGCGAGTTATACATGCAGTAGAGATTATATATTTTTCTATTTTCCTCCACCATTAATTGAGTCTCTCTCAGTCCTGAATCTAGATCCCACTTCTGACACCATGTCACTCATCTTGGTTTATAATTTGAGACGAACAGGTGGGATAGTTAATTTATATGCTTTATTACACAGAAACACATCATGATGGATAGCAGCAGTACAAAATATAAACGAACAGATTAACTGACAGATTACATAGACATGCATACTTGCATCTCAACAGCTTACTACAAAATGGCAGTCAGACTTGCACGTGCTCAGTATTTATACATTTGTGCAAGCCCATGAAAAGCTTCTTAAAGGTATACATACATATTGATTTATAAAATCCATCAGTATGGGATCAGAATATGTCTTGCAGGCTAGGCATAGACTGCTGCACAGCAATCTGTTGGAGACTGTGTATAGAGGTAGAGCTTTGAGACAGTCCACAAAGGACTTGTTGTTTACTCCCTGTATTCTTTTGTGAGTAACCCCTGTGGTCTCTTAAGCTTTTGAAGTGCCTGGTAAGTTACACACCGAAGGGTACGTTGTATTGATGATTAGTCTGATGAGAGCCAATGATCTCTTTGGACTTGAATGCCATGCTCTTACATATAAGTTGTACAATGTAGAATTATATTCTCACCACAGTAGAGCCATGGTGGTCAAAGGTCAAGTTATTGTCAACATGTGTTCCAAGATCCTTTACCAATTATTTTACTTTTAGGGGTGTATTATCAATGTGGTAATTTCCAAGGGTGGCCATCTTTGCCAAGGGTACTATTATGCATTTTTTCTATTGGGCTTTAGTGCAAAGCTCTGGGACCAGGTGTTTGTCTGTGTCAGGCCCTCTTGAAAGGTATCTGTGTCTTTAGAGGATTCAGTTAAGGCCATAACTAAAAACAAATCAGATAAAAGACAGGAGGCATGGGACAGAGACCTGATGGTGACATAAGCCAAGCAGCATGAATGAAATGTGAATAGTAATAAAAAGTTTAAAGTAAAATGTGCATGGCTGTGCTCTGTCACTAGACAAACTCTGTAAGCAGATAGTACAGAACATCAAGGAGACTGGAGAAGAAAACGTCAATAACTGAAGGAAAATGCTGACCTGCAAACAAGGATGTGCAATGATGCTACACATTTCTGAAATGCTTTTTGGTTGCAGGAGCAAAGAAAGAAAACACTGCAGAGAATTGGAAATGATTATTGAGAAGGATCTTTCCTGTTAAAGGGAGGTAGTTATTGAGAATGTCCAGTTAATCAGAAGAATGCAGAATATAAACTTCAGACTCTCCACGTTTTAAATAAAATTAAACAGTTTATTAAACACTAAGGTAAGCGCTTTCGCGTATCTCCAGATACGCTTCTTCAGACCATATACAACTTAATAAATTCAGGGGTTTTATAGCAAGAAATAATTCATCATTCAATCAATTAGTAAGTCAATTATGCAATTATATGCTTAAATGCATTAAAATTTAAAACAACAGTAAAACGCAACATTAAAAACAAACTCTAGATTACTAATAATACAATTTTAACTTTGCGCTAAAACGCACTATCTAAACTGACAGATCATTCATCAGTATTTTATACTCATTAATAAACTAATAAAAGAACAAGCAAATAAGTAAATATTTAAAATGAACTGCACTCAATGTAATTTAACTTTATATGCCATGTTCTCAAGATAACAGGACTCTATTTGAAGCCTATGGAAAACCATATCACAATGTGTTTTTCTAATTCACTTGAAGTAGAAACATAACTATCATATTACATATTGTTATGGGTGATGCAATGTGCAAATACGTAACTATGTCAATATATACTGTTAATAAACTCTCAAGATTATATATAATAATTTTATAATAATATAATAAATACTGATATCATAAATAAAGTTTTAACTCTCATATAGATATATATATATATATATATAAATATAAATTCAATAAAAGCTTTAAAAACCTTGGTTGTAATAAACATTAAATGCATAAATTTAAAATAATATGCTAATTTATGAATTTAGTTCATAAATCTTAAAAGTAAGTATATCCAATTAAACAACTTAGTTAGTCTTATAAAATAATTATTCTAATAAACAACTTATTATTAAAAAATATATATACTTATTAAATAAGTAGACAAAAAGCTCATGTGCATAAATGTTATACATAACCAACAATTATAAAAACAGGCTAATATTATAAAAGATAATAAACATAAAATTGCTATCTGCGTGTATTAAGAAAAGACCTTATGGTAACATAATTGTTTAGACCTGGATAATAGTGGCCTTTAAGCCTTAAAATCCATTTTAATTCATTTAATTCTATTGAATTTATATAGTCACCACCTCTAGCATTTCGTTCCACTGTCTGTAAGACTCTAAACACAAAAGAATGTGATGGATTGGCTAAAATATGTTTTGCAAGAGCATTTAATTCATTTTTATTTTTAATATCATACTGATGGTTGTAGATTCTACTTTTCAGTTTCCTTTTAGTAAGTCCTATATAAAACGCGGAACAATGTTCACAGGTAGCTAAGTATATTAAGCCTGAGGTATCACAGGTAGCTCTAAATCTTGGTTTAAATACATAAGGGAATTCTGGATGTGCAAATTCCTGTATCTTGGTAATATATTTACAATAATTGCAGTGTTGACAAGGGTAGGTACCTAATGAATGCCTTAGTCCTAGTTGAGCTTTATTACTTAAATCAGTTCTATCACATAGTATACATTTCAAATTTTTATTATTCCTGTATACTATGTGTGGACTTTTGCCTACCAACTTTGATGTAGACTCATCTGTCAATAAAACTTTCCAATTATTAGTTAATATTTTCTTAATATTCTGAAAATCATTAGAGTACGTTGTCATAAAGGCTATCTTTTCATAATTACTGTTAACATCTTTATTAAAAAAATGTATTGAGGGATTTTTGTACTTTGATTCTGTGGATAGTATTTTATCTTTATACAAAACATTATTCATAACATTCACTACTAAATTGTATTCATAACCTCTATCTAAAAACATTTTCATCATATTATCTGCCTCTTTTAGTAAATCATGTTTGTCAGCACATATTCTACTCAATCTAATGAATTGACTCTTTACGATCCCTTTAAAA
Organism: Protopterus annectens; assembly: GCF_019279795.1. Taxonomy (NCBI): domain Eukaryota; kingdom Metazoa; phylum Chordata; order Ceratodontiformes; family Protopteridae; genus Protopterus; species Protopterus annectens. The sequence goes on from NC_056727.1 coordinate 875,432,808, forward strand.
ATGTGACGTGGATGCATACTATTATATTACAAAATTGTATTTTTCCAACACTTTTTCTTGTATAGTGTTGATGTCAGTCTCCCTTCTCTAATGTCTAAGCTGACATCTAAAAAATTCACAGATGTATATGATGCTTCAACAGTAAACTTAAGGAAATTGGTTGTAGTTTCCAGATATTCTTTAAATAAAAGGAATTCTTCTAGAGAGCCATCCCATACGATTAAAATATCGTCAACAAAACGTTTATAGACTAACATCTTGGTGAATAAATGATGCTGAAAAACATGTTCTTTTTCCCAGGGATGCATAACTAAATTAGCATATGTGTTTGCACAGGGGGTGCCCATAGCCACACTGGATTGCTGTAGGTATAGGCTCCCCCTAAATGCAAACACATTGTTGCCAAGAACTAACTCTAGTAGGTGGCAGATCAAAATTGCCTTATTCCTATCTATTGTGGGAACATATTGCAGTACTTCCCTCACTGCTTGAATCCCTTCCTCATTCGGAATTGAAGTAAAAAGGCTTTGCACATCCATTGTAATTAACAAATGTTTATCTTTTATAAGCCTAAAATCAAGTAATTGCAAATAATCTAAGAGCTGATACGTATCTTTAAGGATAGCGGGAATAGCCTCAACCAAAGGCCTCAAAGTATTCTCTAAATATATAGATATATTTTCAGTAACCCATCTGGCTCCAGATACTATTGGGTGCATGGGTGGTGGCATAACTCCCTAATGCATTTTAGGTAAGCCTTTGATAATAGGGACTGTAGATGTATCATTAGAAAAAAATTCATACAAACTCTTAGGAATTTGGTAGCACATGAGCAAATCATACAAATCATCTTTAACAGTTTTAATTATTCTATCTAACTTTACTTGACTAATGAGTAAATATATATTATCATCTTTCAACATATCTTGCATCAAAGCATCGTATTCCATGGTATCAAACAATGCTATACCCCCCCCTTTATCCACAGGTCTAAAAGTTAAGGTGAAGTCATTAGAGAAATTATATAATGAATTCTTGGTTTCCCATGACATGTTAAAAAACGCACATTTCTTTTTCTTACTATAAAAATAATGATAAAATTCTATTTCACATAACTTTACGAATGAATCTACATGATATGGCATTGGTGGTACAAAAGAACTTTTCTTTTTATGAATAGAAGAGCTTGCTACATTTTCTTTTACTAGCTTTAAGTCTTTAGAAAAATGCAGTTTCAATGCTATGGAACGAGCGAACATACGTAAATCAATCAAAATATCAGATAGTTTGCTCCCTTGCGATGGAACAAAAGACAAACCTCTGTTCAGTAAATCAATGTAATTTTCGGTAAGCTCATACCTGGACATATTAAAATAGAGTGGTTCTATGGTTTCTGTCTTCTTCGTTGGTACATGCTCGCCTCCCCCGAATGCTTCCTTTTTCTGGTTTCCCAACTGTTCTGTCTTTCTCGTGTAAACGACTGTTTCCTGATAGGGAGGGGTAAAAAAGCTGCATTATCTTGTGGATAATATTTACGAATGGCTCCAGGGTTCTGTTAGCAGCTTTATTTGCTTCTTGGTTGGGAAGCGGAGTGGAAGTCAAAGTTGTGTTGGTGATTGTCGCAAATGTCTCTGGAGGCATGGTGAACGCTTCAAGTGAGGCGTTATTTTGAACAGCTGACGATGAGTTCGGAATCGTTGGACCAATAGAAACTGACGCTGTCAGAGTGTGGTCTAATGGCGCCGAGTTTTGAACATAATTTTCTCTTCGTTGGTTTATATCAGATCTCCTAGGCCAAACAAAGACCCCTCCAGTTGAAAAGTCTCTAAAGTCTCGCTGGAGTTTCTTAAGTTTTATTTGTTGAAGTCTCATGGCATAAGCATTTACTTGGCTATACATAGTATCTAATTTTCTAAGACAAAAATCTTCTGAAAAATTGTCTCTCAGTTCATTATTGAGGCTAGTAACTTGTGACAACAGCTCTTTCTCTAGCGGATTGAAGTAGTCAATTAATAGTTGTATATATTTATGACTAGCTTCTATATTGATGTCCTGCCACTTTTTGAGTAGTATTGGATGAGTGTCTCCATAAGAGGGCATACATAAAATACGCATCCCTCGTGGTATGAGTTTATAGTGTAGGCACGCCTCCATGTGTTTGCGTTGCCATATCATTCGTTGTAACTTATACAAATCATTCTCCAAAGTCTTTACTTTAGAGTTAAAATGTTCTAAATTGTCAATTTGTACTTCCGTAAAAGTCGAAGCTGGAATATTCAAATCCAGGGCCAATAAAGGATTAGACTTACATGTAGTAATAGAAGTCCAATGCTTTTCGTTAGACAATTTCCTTGGTTCTGGATTATAATCCAGCTCGACATCCAAATTTGCCATAACGTGTGCTGTAGTGATCCCAAAAAGCCAAGCAAAGCAGCAACAGCAGTATATAAATGAACAAATGAATCACGACAGCTAAAGAGTCTCAAGTTAAACAAAAAAGTATCAAATGCAGAATATAAACTTCAGACTCTCCACGTTTTAAATAAAATTAAACAGTTTATTAAACACTAAGGTAAGCGCTTTCGCGTATCTCCAGATACGCTTCTTCAGACCATATACAACTGAATAAATTCAGGGTTTTTATAGCAAGAAATAATTCATCATTCAATCAATTAGTAAGTCAATTATGCAATTATATGCTTAAATGCATTAAAATTTAAAGCAACAGTAAAACGCAACATTAAAAACAAACTCTAGATTACTAATAATACAATTTTAACTTTGCGCTAAAACGCACTATCTAAACTGACAGATCATTCATCAGTATTTTATACTCATTAATAAACTAATAAAAGAACAAGCAAATAAGTAAATATTTAAAATGAACTGCACTCAATGTAATTTAACTTTATATGCCATGTTCTCAAGATAACAGAACTCTATTTGAAGCCTATGGAAAACCATATCACAATGTGTTTTTCTAATTCACTTGAAGTAGAAACATAACTATCATATTATATATTGTTATGGGTGATGCAATGTGCAAATACGTAACTATGTCACTATATACTGTTAATAAACTCTCAAGATTATATATAATAATTTTATAATAATATAATAAATACTGATATCATAAATAAAGTTTTAACTCTCATATAGATATATATATATATATATATAAATATAAATTCAATAAAAGCTTTAAAAATCTTGGTTGTAATAAACATTAAATGCATAAATTTAAAATAATATACTAATTTATGAATTTATGAATCAGAAGAATACATGCATTGCAGTTGTCATAAAGATTTGTGAAATTTTAGAAAGAGCTGTAAATAAAATACAAAAAAAATTAGAGATGGTAAAATTAAAACAGTGACAAGAACGAAATATATTTATAGAGCAAATAGAGAGTTCACAGCCATTTGAGGAAGAAATGTAGAAAATGAAAAAAGGACAGAAAAGCGAAAACTGAAAAGATAAGAAGGTATAGAAAGAAGACCAGTAACTGTGGTAGAAAGAAGTACAGTGAGAGAGAGAGAGAGAGAGAGAGAGAGAGAGAGTACAAATAAAGCTGTTAATTGAGTGCAAAGAAAGACAGTTTGCAAAATATGTGCATAAAGTAAAAACAGATGAATCTGCAGTATGGTCTCTGTCAAAAAATATTCTTTCTAGGGTTACTGGTCCTTGGTAAAATAAAAAGAGTACTGGCCTTACTGAAATCAGTTTGCAGACATGTCTTGACATACATGACTATTTATAAATTGTTCCCATAGACTGCTACACCAAAGGTAGACCATCTACAGACCCTAGAAACTACAGACTCATGCCTCACTAGTCTCATATGCAAAGCCATGGAAAGAATTATCACGGAAATTATCAATATTGACATAGGAAACCTCCAGACACAGGGCTCAACCCAGTTTTGGTTTCATCAAGGGCAGGTCATGCCTACTCAACTTGATGGACTTCTTTGAGAAGATCACCAAAGCGATGGATATGGGCAACATGGTTCACACTGCCCTAGAGACAGGGCTTAGGAAGTTAGAACTGGGGAGTCCACCACTGCAGACAAGCCAGTCACAAGTGGAGACCTTCAGGGATCAGTCCTGGGACTGCTTCTTTTTGGCATTTACTTCTCTGAAGTCAAGACCAATGTCAATAACCTCTGGCTGACAATATTTGCAGATGATTGCAAATTAGGAACTGTTTTCCAAGAAGGGCTGACACAAACAACTGGTGTCAGAGCCATGGAATAAAGCTAAATTTCAAGAAATGCATAATAGTATCCTTTGGGAACTCATCCACCCCTGGTAATTATCATATTGACAACACACCCCTAAAAGATAAACCAGTAGTCAGGGACTTGGGGACACACAGAGACAGTAACCTAGCCTTGGGCTATCACGTGTCTGCAGAGGAAATCATTCTATGTTGTATAACTTATAAACAAAGGTACAGCATCTGGATCCAAGGAAGTCACTGTTCCACTGTATTCTGCATTCATCAGACCTGTAGTTAAATATAATGCCCCCTTTGGTATATACCTAACCAGTTATATCCAACAACAGAGGTTCCTTACTAACAGAATAGAGGTCGTAAGTTAGACTGCCTCAAGGCCCTACCCCTGTATTCTGTCTCCTACAGGCCATTGAAGTCAAATCTATGCCTTGCATACAAGGCATTGTCAGTCCCACTCTGATGGACCTCCTGCATATCCACAAAACAAATAGCACCATTCTAAAGACTTAAACCTTCCCTGTGATATAAATAGGACATGCTAGAGGGACAGGTATTTATCCCGGAGACTACCCCTTCTCTGGAACAGGCTCCACATCCATGCAAAGCAGCATTCCACTCATCTAATTCAAGTTTAATTTGGACAATTGGATGGGGAACAGAAAATTCATCTCTGGTTTGGCACCTATGTCTCTAATGAATATGCATAGTCTGTAAATGGTTCACCCCCCCCCCCCCCCGGCACCTGCATGTAAATGTTTCATCTCATAAGCCCCTGCTTACACTTATCAAGGGTACCAGAACTTGTCAGAGATTTGGGATGCATGGCTAGGCTTAAAAAGGCTCTTGTGGTCATTAGCCTATTAAACACCTGTGAACCTAAATAATGCCTTATACAATGAGTTAATGGTGCTTTAACAGTAACCCTAGTTATGCCTCCAGGCTTTTCCCTACAATCATTCTAATGATGCCTCTAGGCATCTAGTACTACTTGTTCAAATTTGCATTAATTATTGCAAAATCACATTTCATACAAACTAATAAAATATTTCATCTTAAAGCTTACATGATGAGCAATACAAATGTACTGAAATTTGACCAATGTCTGGTACAGCTGCAGAGATAATAACTGTTGTTTATTCATTAATTATGCATAGTATCATAGTTTTTATATTCCTGCAAATATTTCAACAACTAAACAGCACAGACATAATTGCTTATCTTGATATGAAAGCGCATAGCAAAAATAACAGAAATGCCTCTGATGCAGTATGCGTAGCTTGAGCTATCACTGACTTATTGTAACTCGTTTACTAAACATAAAAACATTTAGTGTGATTATTATGGAATGTGTTTACTAAACATAAAAAATATTATTTAGTGTGATTATTGTGACACACAAAATTCATTTCAAAATGTGGAATCTAATTAATGTTGCCACTGCAAAGCTGGGGCTGTTCTGAAAAGTCTATTGTTTATACTTCTTTAGTAACACGTATGGTTTAAGAGATATGAATACTTGTACTCTTAATTTGTTTTTGTCAAAAAGCCTGTTGGAAGTTACAGTGCTGCTGCCAGGGTTCTAGTGGACACAACAGTTGCTAGTCTTCCTTCTGGGCATGCATTATGCATCCTACAGTTGAAATATGAGAAAAAATACCACCAAAATCTACACTAGCAGAACTAGTAAAGGGGAGCTAATAGCCCTAATTATAACCCTAACTGGTATTTTCAATAGTTGTCTGGAACTGTTAGTTCTTGTAAAACAAACATTACTTTCAAGTAGACAGTTTATAGGGACTGTACTTTCTTTGTAGGAGTCATGTTTTAAGACCACTAATGCCTGCAACTTTTTATGAGATGAAGCAAGGTGGGTAATCAGAAAGAAACATAACACTACCACACTATGGTAAATGGCATTGCCAAAATAGTACACACACAATGGGGAATAGGTATGCATAACTGGCATCATAGCACACACATGGATTATGCGTTGCCACATTGCTCAAGGACATTTACAAGCAAGCAGTGTGCTGAATGCTAAGTGTGTTCACTCATGCACTACATAGTTGGAAAATAAGGCATAGCTGAGACACTGTGCAAGGGCTACAGAGCAAAGTGCTAATTGTTTTCCCTATATAAATGGGAAGGAAGGGAAGTGATAGGACAGACAGAAAGAAAGAAAAGTAAGCAGAGGAACACATAGATAAGCAATGGGAAAAGAAGTGTGTGGAAGGGTTAGACAAAGGGTATATTTTCATTTGTGGGACCGCTGCCCAAGAGTAGAGTTTGAAGGCAGCATATGGAAGAGATGGGTAGGAAGTAGGGTATAGGGAAGGAAACAGGTACTGACACACAGATATAAATAAAAAAAAGAATGGCAAGGGAGGTAGTAACAACCAAATGTGTGGGGGTGACAATGGAGATATGCAGATTGACAGAGGGTCGGTAAGTGGAAATATGAAGGCTTGGACAACAAACAGGGGAGGGACTTTGCCATACAGAAAAAGGAAACTCCATGATGGAGGCTAGAGTATGGTGAGGACATCCTGCCAGTCTAGATTCAGAGGGGAATCCACGCAGAAGTCAGTCAGTTCAGTAGCTAACATGGGAGGGCTTCACCCCTGGTGACCCAATGGTCGGGGCTAGCAGGCTTATCAGCTTGAGAAGGCATGCATGAAGCTACCACTCAGTCTCAGACCTCGCTAGCCATTGAACCTCACAGCTGGTGACCCAAGAGGGCCCTATAGACCAATATCCAATGAGGAGCCCATGCCACCCACCAGAGAAGCAGTAAAGGAAGTCACCAGCAATCCTCTAAGGCCACCTTCCACCCGGTGACCTTCCTAACCCTGCAAAGAGGCAGGTTTAGGGAATACTGGAAACCCAGCAGTTTGCAAAGTGGTTAGTGCAGAGCATGGTGGTAAATATGTCACCTCTGCTTGCTTCACATCCAGTCTTGCAGAAAAAAGTTAAATAAATGAAGAAGAATATAACAACAAAGCAACATAATTTACAAAAACATTCAAAAGAAAACAGCACAAGACAAAAACAAAATGCAATGCTCTGTATGATGTTAGGTAAAGCACTGGAAATGGAACACTGCTGTGCAATAGATAATGATGCAGTGGACACCAAGTAGTTATAAATGGAACAGTGCAGGACAGTAACACAGCAGGCAGAGTAAAAGCTGATCTATAAAGCCAATGAACAGCTAAGAAATAGTGAAACACAAAAATGCATACAATAAACAACTTCTCAGTGCTGTGGTGAACCATTTAAGTACAGTTATACTATAATGGAAAATGCAAGTTTAACTGGAAATATTTAGGACAGAAGTACACTTATAAGAGTGAAAACGAACGTACAAAGCCAATGAATGCCAAATAGTTATGTGGTAAACAACTTAAGTGCAGTTATATGGTAATACCAGCAATACAATCCATTTAGCTTGCTGCTATCTTGTCTCCTCTGGCAGGCAGCCCTGTTCTCTCCAATTTCCTGCTCCACTGCAATATATAAAAAATATTAATGACCACAGTAAACTGTTCACAGCAGAAAGCATGTATAGCTATTCTTTTCAAGACTACTGCACAGTGAAGCAACAATAGATTGCTTTCTGTAATATGGAGGCTTTCTCTCTCTCTCTCTCTGTCCCTAACCTCTTCTTCCTATTGGAGAAGAAGGTATGGGGAAGCTTCTACAGATAACTATATTTATGCTGGCACTGCTTACCACCATGGCAAGCACATGTCAGGCATCCACTTTGTACTACGATCCTTCATAACCCCACAACAAGTTCACCCTATGCTCTGTGCAGCAGGTATGAAAATATCTTACATGCCTTGCCACACCACATGCGAGGTCATGTCCACTCAGCATGTCAAGACCAGAAGTAAAAATATCATGGTGATCCTCTGATGTCCATCATTGGGCAGCACAGTAACACAATGCCCAGCTATAGTAGCAAGACATGTGGTCAGTAGTATGAGAAAGAGTGACATTAATGTTTTGTTGCTCTAGTAGTTGTTGCCAGCATAGAGTGCTAGAGGTCTAGGATTTGAATCCTAGATAATCTTCATGTCCTAGCACAGACAAAACAAGTGCCTGGGTAGCATAATGGCCATGGTCATTAGTGCATTTTCCAATCTGTAGAAACACAGCCAGGTTCCACAGGAATGCACACCATAGGAGAACTCAATGACTATGCCAGCTGGATTGGGACCCATAGCTCGGAACAGAGATGATAACCTGTGGCACTACTGCCATGATTAGAGATGATCACAGTAAATTACTTAATTAGCATCCCTCAGAGCATAATAGTTGCACTATGACTTCCATTTTAGCAGGATAGAAACCACAGCTGCCATTTTACAGGAGACTGGATTGCAGTGAATAACACGTAAATTCCAGGAGAAGTGAATATTAGAGTAGTGACAGTAGACAGCATATATGGTAATGGACTCCAACATTGCAGTCACTGTTCAAAGGGGTATGGCTGCCAAAGATGTTGCCATACAGTGGTGCTGCATGTGTGTGTGTGTATGTGTGTGTGTGTGTGGGGGGGGGGGGGCACTGCACTGGTCATGGCATGGATTTGACAGGCTTAGGAGGTTCAAACTGTCAGGACACAGGGAATAGATAAGACTGATTCCAATCCTGTTGGGGGGGTACTCCTGTAGCCAAGGCAAGGAAATCAGAAAGGACAAGTTTCAGTCCTGGAGAAGTGCCTCCAGCTGGAGAGCAGGGAATTAATAGCCTTAAACACAGTCCCGTTGGATCACTGTTTACATACTGGTCCATATGCACACAGCAAGATGGACTGTTGGGTATGCCAAGAATCCAGTACACCTGGCACACACTGTGCTATTAGTGCACAGGCAGGGGACACCACAGGTCATGTACATTGTCCCAGTTGCCACACAAGGGGCAATGGTGGAACACTTACCTGATATCAGTGTGCAGGATAGTGTCTACATCAGGGGTGTTAGGGACAGGTATTGGCTGACAAGAACTGCCTTATATACCTACACCAATGCACATGTATCCACAGGTGTACTTGACTAGTCATGGGACCAAAAGAATAGCAATGCTTGGAGAAGTTCACCACACAGGATGCTACAAACTCACATGGCAGGCATAGCCTGGACAAGGTAAAGTGGGCAAAGCGTTCTGGGACCGGGAGTTGCAGGGATTGGTAGAGGGCATCAATGCAGTGAGTGGCCACAATAGGACACTGGTACATAGGTGTCACAGAGTTATGGACATGATACTACTTGCAAAGACCAAGGCTCGAGAAATAGCCAGGGAATGGATGACTACTGGAGTAGACCCCTAAAACAGTGGCAACTTACAGATACTAATAAATTCCTGGCATCCCTCAGAGCTAGAACTGAGAGAATCCTCATACATGACAGTGTACTGGAAGTAGGAGCTGGGCTGGTGATGATTTCACCAGGATGTGCAAGGGGATGTCCAAGGTATGTACCAGCTCATAACATTCCTATTAGACATTCCATATCACTTCTGCTTGCTTTTACTAAGAAATACCTTTCTCCATGTATGCCACTCAGGAAAATCAGTGTTGCAGCAGAGATAAACTACACCACATGCTATTCATGCCTGAGTGTGTGTGGGTGATACTGCAGGTGAGTACTGGGACACACCACTCATAGATTAGATTAGTACTTGTAGGGCAGTGCCTAATCCCTTAGCATGGTTTACTCAGCCATGCACACTTGCATTTCTGTTACCTAGGGACATTGTGGCTGCAATGAGATGACCTGCACCACAATGTACGCATGTGCCCATAGGTGATGTATATTCTTTATAATCTAGCATTCTGTGTGCCACACAGTGATAAGAGTCGCACACAATTTTACAGACTTCAACACTAGCAGGTTAACTGTATGTCATTACAGGTTCAAATGGGAGAAGATCAATCACAGCATGTAAGCACATGCCTGATGTCAATGGTTGTGTAGAGGCTGATGATGATGAGACTAACATGCACCTGGGGTAGTCTGAAGACATGATGGCATTGTCAGCAATACTAACAGAAGAGGGCACACTCTTTTCTACAACAACTGGGGGTGGGGACTGCGAAAGCTCAGGATGAACCCACAACATCATCAGTGTTTATTATAGATCATCCCATCTATTCCATCTGCAAACTGATACAAAGTCAGCACCACTGCAGGTTGGATCAGTAAGGCAACTCCACCTCTGAGAAGTAAACACATCACTGGGGAGAAGAGTGTTTGTGGCTGTATGTACCATGACTTCTGAACCTCCCCTGACCTGAGTTTATTCTTGGCATCAGCCAGCAGATGTGCATGTCTATGACCCCAGTCAGACAGCCACTAATCAGATCATGTCAAAGCTGATCAATGTGCTGCATGGCCTGCACAAAGACCTTCAACTATTGCAGCTACTGCAGGACATTCAACACTGCAGTAGTGCCACTGTATATAGGAACCTGGAACAGATGGTCCTGTCCAGAGGAATGGAAGCCCACTTGACATCCATTACTGCATCCACACAGCTGGAGTGTACTGGAACACATGGTCATGTTAAGGGATGGTTGTATACTGCAGGACAGTGAAGCAAGTTAGCACAGATGGTACAAACTTTTCCCAAGATAGCCACACTGTCCACACTGTCGATGGCTGCCTCCACCCCTGGTGGTGGATGCTCACTTGGATGTGGATGATGCTCATCTACAGCCTCCACTCTTGGCCATGGACACTCTTATGGGCATAACAAATGCTTATCTGATTACACTGTAGACAAACCCATCTAGATAAGTGACACAGGGTCCTACATTTCAGTGCCAACTCACCTTCCCAATAGCCTTGCTATGATTAACACCTATGGTGTTGTGAATGTAGTAATTCTGCTGTAACTCCACAATGAGGGCTACAGTGGCATTCTTGCACATGTACCCTACATACTAGTCCTAGGACCAGCTTCTACCAGACCTGACACTGCATGGCCACATGGTAAACTCAGCCAGGGTTCCACTCTTGAAAGCTCATCTACATCACTGGGAGATATGACCCCTGACACCCCATAACCCGCTAGCCATGTGTATACCTACCACAGACATCACCCATGACCCTTCTGTCTAAACTAATGAAGCTGCCCCTGACACTGTGCCCTCCCAACTTGTGAAAATTATGATGATCATGCTCTGCCAACTACAATGGCTAATGTGATAATGGTAATGTTTATTGCACAGCCTGGCCAGTCAGTGCACTGAAATGCATAGCCTGGGCACAAAATGCATGTGTCAGTTTTCATCTGTGTTACAGTCCATAGTTGTGGATCAGAAGCAGACTTTCTGTCCATGCCATGATGTACTGCATCTGCCTTTGCTTCACATGAGGGTCTACTTCTGCTAGTTCCTCCTCCATGGCCAGTACAGGTGTGTTAGCCAGTGGTACTGACTCCTGTGCTCTAACTATTTCCTTTAGCTATGTGGTATGTAGCATGGCACAGGCCACAAAGGTCTTGTTGCAGGTCCCTGGCACATACAGCTGTGTACCACTAGAAGAATCCAGGCAGTGGAAGTGTGTGTTCATCACTTTTATAAACACTTTTAATAATGTTCAGTGTCTGTGACTCTCTACCATGGTCTGAGAATTGCAGATAGGTGTTATCAGCTATTGAGCTAAAGCACATCCAGCATCACTTGCAAAAAAGAAGTATAAAAAAGAAGAGTGATGCTTGAGATTCACTCTTCTCCAGTATTTTCTGTCTTTTTTCTCCTTTTGAGACACAACATTGCAAGTCCTGACATTTCAATTGAGAGATTCACTGTAACACACAACAGCAAACACTATTATGAGTGGTCTTCTACCTGTGTTCATGGAACTGGTCCTTCCTGGCATCTGTGATTGTCAGTGTGTACACTTACCAGTTAGATTATCTTGCAGAGATTTCTCCACATGAGCAGATGCATTGTATATAATATCCTGCACATTACACATATCTGGCAGTTGACATATCTATCCATTCTCATCTGGGACCCTATATCTCCTCCTCAGACCCTTACAATGCTGCCCAGCTTTTCATCCCAATGTCTCTGCAATCTACAAGACTCATTCTGCAGAAGACTGTACAAGCCCAAGAAAAGCATCTGGCTCACTTACAAACTCAAATCCATCCTATCTCTGTGTCACAGATATAGCACTCCTTTATAGTTTTACCCAACTCCTTCTCACAGGCAATACTTCACTGTCTTCAGAAACCTGTCCTAACAAGCGATTAGATGTCATAGAAGCTATCACAGGAGAACACATCAGTCAAATCTTTTTCACTCCCCTAAACAATTCTGGGCAGAGGTAAACTGGTTAACAGGTCATAAAACTCCTCCCAATTCTCGACGTTCCTCCTCTTCCCCTCTCATCCTCAGACTTTAGTACTCACTTCTCCATCCTCCCCTCCATCAGCTGACATACTTCACTCCCTTACTTAACCTCTCCCTCCCCCCCATACGCCCCTCTTCTACTTTAAAAAGATTATAACCAAATATATTATACCTCTCCTGGAAATCCTAAAAGTTGGCTCCCCTGCAGAGACAGACATCCTCTCCCCGTGGTTCATATTCTAATGTAGAGGGTATATTGTTACTCCTCTGATACATATCTACAGCCTTTGCATAACTCAACACTGCATGCCCAATACATGGAAAACAGCAAAAAGCATACCTGTCCACAAAAACTCCACCCACAAGCCACACAGTGTTTACTGCCCAATTTTCATCCTCCCTACCTTTCAATAAAAACTAAATGAAAAGACCAGCCAGGCTAGAACTTCCACTGAGTGACCTCTCAAAGCTCTTGTATCAGAGGCACATGGGATATATGCAAATTACTCTTATGAACATCAGATGTTTCAGCTATATGACAATTATGACCACCACCCAGTCTGGGTTCATGAAGAGCCGATCTTGTCTCCTGAACCTGACTGACTTCTTCGAATCAGTCTCCAGAGCTGTGGATGAGGGTAAGGCAGTCCACACAGCCTATCTGGACCTTGGCAAGGCCTTCGACACCATCCCCCACTCTGGAAGCATACATAAACCTACTAAGCTGGGCATAAATCCCTACGTTACTAGATGGGTTGACAACTGGCTTACTGACAGAACCCAGACTGTAAAAGTAGGTGACTCCAAATCCAGCTCTAGACAAGTGACAAGTGGAGTACCTCAGGGTTCAGTCCTGGACTACTCTTGTTTGGTATCTACTTCTCTGAAGTACAGGCCAACACTAAGGGACTCTGGCAAACAAAGTTTGCAGATGACTGCAAACTGGGAGCCATTATTGAATCCCCAAATGATGTGGATATTCTACAAAAGGGCCTTACAGAAACAGATGCTTGGTGCCAGAGCCATGGGCTCAAGCTTAATGCCAAGAAATGTATAGTTATCCCCTTTGGGAAAAAACATGTACCCATGAATTACCACATAGGTGGCAGTACACTAAACACTGAAAGTGTGATGAGAGACTTAGGGACACAGGTGGACAGTGGTCTCACCTTCGATAACCACATCACCGCAACAGTCAGGAAATCCTTCTATGTGGCACACCTCATCACTAAGGGATTTTCATCCAGAAAAAAGGAGGTCATTGTCCCACTGTACTCATCCTTCATTAGACCCATTATAGAGGACAACTCTCCATTTGGTATGTACCTCACAAGACATCTGCAACAGCTGAAAAGGCCACAGAAATACCTCACTAAACAATCACAAGCCTAAAGCAGATGCCCTATGCTGACCATCTAAAAAAACTCCAGCTATACTCTGTGGCATATCGTCTACTCAGAGGTTATCTCTGCTTAACATACAGGGCCATGTCAAACCCTGAGCTGTTGTACATGCTACACTTAAAGAAATCCCAATCCCTCAAAGCCACATGCTCCAGGGATCTAAACCTTGTCATCACAATGAAAAAACATGCTGGAGAGATAGGTTCTTGATCCAGAGACTCCCCATACTCTGGAATAGACTGCCCATACATGTCAAGCAGAGCACCTCCTTGGCCCTCTTCAAAAGGAACCTTGACAATTGGATGGGAGATAGGAAATTCACCCCAGAGCTCATGTCAGTCACCCTGCTAGACAGGGGTCCAGGGAAGTAAATATTGTGGGAAGAAATATCCAGGGAATTGTTATGGCTAGGCTTGTATAGACCCTAGGGTCGATAGCCTAGTATCAACCTATGAACCTATGAATGCCCATGACTTATTTATTTTTAAGTCATTGAGAAAATCTTAGAAAAACTGGTCTATAATCAATGCTCAAGCTACATAAGTCAATACTACCTTCACTCTGTCTTCCAAGCAATAGTGTCTGTTCTGGCCACAGTGCTTCCACTGTACTTTGAACCTTCACTGATCCCATCCTTTTAGCTATGGCCAAAAGCCATATTTATGGACCTTATATTGATCTGGTTGACTACACAGTCCTATTTTACCACTTCACTGTGATTGGGATTACCCCTGATGCTATTCCCTATTTCCAAAATTATTTATCCAGGCTCCAGTCAATGTTTCTCATACATTTTAACAACAGTACATCAGCCATCAGTCCCTTACTTAAAAGAGTCTATTAAGGTTACATACTTGCCACTGTCCTATTTTCCACATGTATAAATAAGTTTACACTCGGCCATCCACAATTTCCAGTCTTATGATGACATGGTTATCTTCTGTTCCAACCACAGAACCTAGTCAGCTCAACATAATCTGCAAAAAGATTTCCTCACTGTCATTAACTGTTTCGATAGCAAAAAACTATTACTTAACTCCTCAAAAACAAAGGTTATGCTCTTCATAACCTCCACTAAAAGGAAAAAGAGTCCTTAACTCACTTCTTATTTTTGACCACCTTATCATTGCAGTTGAGCAGGTTAACATCTTCAGATATCTAGGATCCTGGTTTGATCTCTGACTTAATTTCTACCATCATCATCTAAAAAACTCCATACTCTTCTGAGCCAATAAATATTCTTTTTCTTCTCCTATCCAACATGAAATGCTATCGACAAAGGGATTCTTCTAGCCCAACATGTGCACTGCTTACCTCTTGGAGCATCTGCCTCCAAAAGAAAATCTACCACCATCAAAACAACCTCCAACTCCATCTGTCACTTCATTACCATTTCCCCAAGGAATGAACACCACTGTCTTGCATTAGCCAAAGTCAACTGGCTTCCAATTTAACAATGACCCAATCTACTCCTTGTTTCCTGACATTTATACCTGAAAGAAAACTCCTGCCATTCTCTTTCCTCTACTTTACATAGACAGCCTCCATCATATAACATTAGGTCTCATGACCACTCAGGGCCTATCTTGCAAACACCTAAAAACAGACTGCAGTGCTCTAACCACTCCCTTTCTACCCTTGGATCCAAGATCTGGAGGGATCTTCCCTCAGATCTTAAATCCTCTCTAATTACTACTCCTTTGGGTAGAACTTAAAGAACATTTTATGGCATAAGCTGTTTGAAAATGCTCTGCTTCAGGTCACATAACCTAGTCTCCCTAATCTCCAACACATGTTGCCTATCATTTTTACTGTAGCATCTCTTCCTAACATGTTGCAACTCTAAATAATTTTTCAATTGTATATTAATGATTCCTTTGTTTTAGTATGCTCTTTTATTGTATAAATTATTTTTTTCCACTTGATCTGCATGTTCACATTTTGGACTGACACTGAAAATGGTCCAATGGGATCAATGCTCTATCCCAATTAATAAACTATATAAATAAATAAAAATAAGTTATGTGTGTACCAGATGTGGAAATCACAGGAACTGTCTAGAGATTTACAGATGCATTATATATAATATCCTACACATTAGTTGACTGAGTTGGATCTTTGCCAGCTGGTATACTAGATTCCATGTACAGATTATGGGATCTTGATAGCAAGGTAGGTATAGTCAGTGGTTCCCAGGACTATGTTGTCGCATACCCATATAGTGGTGTTTCTCTCCTCTTCAGTCTGTGGAAGCCAAATATGCTCCTATAGCTGTATCTGCATCTTGTCAAGGAAATGGGGTAGAATTCTATAGGCGGAGCTCTACAAACTCCTAACTTGCCCCGTGTGACATGTTGAAAGGTACCAGTGGCAAGGATGGTTACTGCTGCACAAATCTTTGTGTCCACTGGCATAGGCAGTGAATTTATTCTCCTTGATTCCATGTGAGGACAGCAATATCTACTAACTCAGATGTGATATTACTGTCCACAAAGTAGTGATCGGGTATGTCCTGGTTGCATCTATATCAGATGATCGAACGTTTAGTTAAGCGAATAACTAAATGGTGATCACTAATAATCGCACACACAAAACATCGAACAGCAGTTTCCACTCAGGGAAACAATGCCATTGCCCAATGAAAAAATAAATAAACACTAATGCACCCCCCTCACTAAATATACCAATTCTGAGATCATTCCACATTGAAGAAAGGGCAAACTCCAATCAACGGCCAAATGACTTGCTTCCCTGATTGGAAACTGCTGTTCACAGTTTTGTATGTTCGATTATCAATGATCAACGTTTAGTTATTTGATTAACTAAACATTCAGTCAACTAATATAGACCCGCTCTGGTCATAGAGGTGATGGTATGTAAGCTAATGATTGACTTTTTCATGATGCAGACAGTGGCAGCACACAACACTATGCAGATTGGCTCACATGGCGGCCACTAATACAAGTTGACCATCTAAAGCAGATTCTAGTATCTTAGCACAAGCAATTCACCGTTCCCTGAGAAATACAAGGTCCATGTGCACTTATATACATTTCTGAATCCCACCGCTATGTCTGACTTTGTTACTTACATACAAAATGCTTCTTATTACCACATTGACCCTCATTTGCATGTCATATACACTGTGCTATATATATATATATATATATATATATATATATATATATATATATATATATATTGTGGTTATTTGCTTGTGATATATATTGTGTTACTTGTCCCTCTAGCAAGTTCATGTTATATTGTGAGTCTCTTAATCACTTATTCCCTGCTCATCAATGCTCACTACGCTATCTCACTTAATGCACTGAATTTCTTTCACATAGTGTGCCACGTCTCAGATATGCACTATTGTTCTTCCCTGCCTTACGTATTGCCACATTGCACACTCTAGCATGTTCATATTAGTCTGCATCGTGCAACTTTATGACATAGTCCAAAACTTTAACAATGTCATTTTGCATTTTTTTAATTGCTCCAGGTTTTTCAATCCTTTCTTATCATACACATGTGAAAAAAAAAGACTTTTTATGTCAACATGAATAAAGTAGGCAATACAACAAATCAATTGTGTAACCTTTTTAGTGCTGTAGAAAATCAGAATACAAGTCAACAGGCTACACAACTCATATTTGTGAAGATAACATGCTATATTGGAAAAAACACTAAGTCAGAAATACCATTTGTTAATATAATTAGAAATGAGAAAAATCAGTATTTCTCCTTTAAGATGAGGGAGCAGCAAATGTTAATTTTTCAACAAAAACAAAGCTGTATTTACATAATCGGTTTGTATTTCTAGCATATTTTCCATCTGAAAAGGTTACATGTTTAATTAAAACCATAGCCCCTAAGAAGATGAATCAAAGGTCATATTATAATAATCTACCTAGGGTGAAAGATAATTGAGAATTAAGATAAACAGATTCAGAAGTGGATCTGGATGTAGGAATGTAATGTCAGGTTAGTGGAATTAATTCATAAAGATCAAAAATGATGTTCTATTAAACATTTCGAATAGTATTAAAGAAAACATCTGAGCATTGCTGATGCACCGTAATAAATATTATCTTGCCTCAAAAATGTATCATTGGATTTGTAAAACAAAGATTAAAGGAACGATTACATGTCCCAAGTCAAACATATTGCTTCTTTCAACATAAATTACATTTGGATTAGAGCAGTGATACATCTTAACAAGCTGTTTGCTCTGTCTGCTTACAGTTTCATTCTTATGTAAGCAGTCAGGAAACATAATGTATTTAATAACATTATATCTGAAGTATTGGATTGCCTTCACTTGCCTTTTATCCTCACAAGGTATAATTAAACGAAATAGCAGATAATAAATCCTAATAAATGCTGTGGTGTGACAGACAGCACTCAGTGAATTAATGCAGATGCTATTTTCTGATAATGCAGACACGCAGCATGTGCCCCAAGATCACTTCAAGAATTCATGCATATTAGATGAATGTCCGCAAATAAATTATAATTGAAGATGTTGACCAAATCCCATAAGAGGTAGTCACAGCAAAGAGCTGTGTACAAGGAGCTAAAAAATTGACTTTTTAAGGGTTATACTGTAGTTCAGTAAAAGTTACTTCTCAAAATAGCAAACCCTGAATATAACAAGCCAAGAAAGGTATAAAGGGGATAGATTAAGATGAGGGAGGGATGAAGAGTTAAGGTGCCCCCTGAGCCAAAGCATCAAGTGAAAGAAAGGAAGTGCCCAGAACTGCAGGAGCAGTTGTATGAAGTAGGAATAATAGAGCTCACTGGCCATGTTTTTAGAAATCACTAGACTAGAAAGAGATCCAAGCAGTTTAAAAGCATGAGGAACTAGAGAGGGGTAGTATTTGCAGTAACATGTTTGGATGTACTTCCTGCCTGTGAAAATGCACACACGATGTTTTACATTTACATTATGGGGTCCAACAAATGATATAAATGATACAGCATACCTCTCAACTGTACAGCTTTTCACAAAATGTCCAGATTTTTGCATCATATTTTTGGTCCATTTTTCATAAAATTGTGTTTTTCTGGCAAATCATTGGCAAGTCATTAAAGACTGAAGTCAGAAAAAATAGCATATATTTGAGTTTCAGACTTCATACCCTTCAGAAAATTCATGCTAACACAAAATCTGTTATTCTATCAACTTTCTGCTTGTAAGAGCAGTGTTTAAAAATTGTCCCTATTTTTGAGCCTTTGTCTCCCATTATTTATGGCTTTGTCCAGATTTCTTGCTCTAAGAGGTCGAGAAGCCTGTGATACAGATATCAGAGATTTAGCTTTACTGGGGCCTGTGGTTGTATGGTGGTCTGTCACTGTCTTGACAAAGGAATCAAGACTTTGAGCAACATGTTTAAGTGCCTTATTAGCAAACATTCAAACCAGTCAAGGGAGAGACACATAAAATATCATGTTAATCCCCACCATTCCTCATCACATATTTAGTGGTGTAAATTCTGATAATGGGGATGTCAGAAGATGATTAGTATTAAAAAGAAAAAAAAAACATAACATATACATGTGCTAGACAGTGAGGACATAGGTAAAACAAAGGCGTAAGGCAAAAGCTATCAGACTCATAATCTTGGCACAAAGTTACATTTGGAGCACAACAAAATGATTTACAAACAGACACTGGTTATAATAAAAGGTGGGGTCAAAATGGAAGAAGGTGCAGCCCAGTGTGTAAGGAAAATGTTCAAGCTACCAGAACAAATAAAGAAACAAGCAGGAGAGGTGGTGCTTTGTGTTACAAATGAGACTTGAAATGTACATATAGTGTTTATCTTATAAGCACTATAATAAGTTCAACATGACATCACAAGATGATGCATAGACATAGATGCAGATCCAATAAACCCTACACAGGCCGTTAAAAGTATTTTGTATTCAGTAAGCAACACTACACACTATGTAGAGCCGTGCAAACATGGTAAACATCATGGCATGCTAATTACAGCATATGCAGCTGAACAGTATGCTAATCAATCAATCCAAGATGGAGGAGCTATTCAACAAGCTATAAAACAATCATGTAGACTCAGTGCTGGTTTTCTCTGTATACTCCAAAACCTATTGGAATACAGCCATGGAATCTAGTCTACACAGAAAGAATGTTAGGGACTGCTGTTGATCTTATTCATGTGTATGTCCAGTAGGCCCAGGTCTATGCTGCTGCTGCTAATAGATCATGGCCAAGAAGAAGGGTTTTTAAACCCCATTCAACTTTTCATAATCTGCATGAGGTGAGAAATTATAGAGGGCTACAGGGTAGATAGAGACACTCTACAGGAACTTTGCAACCTCTATCATCCTCAACTGAGAGCAAGGGCAAACCGAGGGGAATCAATCCCAGTGGAAACTAAGGTATATGTAGCACTTACAATTTTAGCTACAGAAACTTTCCAGAGACCAACAGGAGACATGCTGTGGGTGTCACAGGCCTCAGCAATCAGCATCTATGATCCTTCACCAATTACTGAATCCTATGCTGCAATATGCCAGTGAGTACATTTATTTTTCCAATGCACCTTAGGACAGAGTCAGAACTATGCAGAAGTTCTACCCTGTATCACACTACCTTGACCTCCTGGGTGCCACAGACTGTACATATGTAGAAATCAAAGCACTAGCTGGTGAACTAGGAAGGGTGTACATAAATAGGCTACTACTCTAGTAACTGCTAGGTCATGTGTAATGCTAACAGAATCATGCTGAATGTGTGTGCTGGCAACCCAGGCAGGTACCATGACTCACATATCCGGCACAACTGTCAGCTGTATGAGATGTTTACTAAGGGAGATATCCCACAGGGTCATTTACTGGGGGATGCAGGTTATGCACTGGAACCATTAGTGATGACGCCCATCAGAAACAAACACACACTAACTGAAGAACACTATAATGAGGCACACGCTCAAACAAAAAATATCACAGAGCAGGTGTTTGGGCTGCTGAAGTCACAGTTCTGGTGCCTAGATACATCTGGGGAGCCCTGCAGTATAATCTCCATACATGTGCTGAAATATTCACCATCTGTACCATGCTCCACAACATTATCCTGAGAAAACAGCTTCAACAGGAACTGCAAGGGGAAGGGCCGCACATCCCACCACCACTGGTAAGGTCACCACAGTCACATGGAGGTGAGGAGTCAGAGAGAGAGCCAGAAGCCGTTGTGTGTGTAGGCAGACATAGACATACATAATATGCCCTCACACTGGTCAAGAAGCACTAGATAGTACACTCGCTCACCACCTAAGAGACTAAAACCTTCATTTTATGCACATACATATAGTAACATTGATGCCAGGCAATGCTCATAACCTTTATCTCCCCATGTATTGGCTGTGTATTGCTAGCATCAGACAGAGTCAGCCCTGAACTAAAAGTGTAATAACTGCTGGATTTCCAAGTTAAGTGTTGAACCTGGAATAGAAAAATAAATGTCTAAGATACAAAGGAATGGCATATCCTCTCACACTGTTACTTGGTAATGTAAGCATTAGGTGGGTGACCTTTACAGAAGTTACATAAAGATGTGACAGCACTGACTTATGTGAATATGTGTCCTCTATCAACCAATAGGCCTTATGTCTAAAACGTATAGACTTTCAATGAATGTACATATGTTGGCCTCATATGTTTGTAATGACAAATCATTAAAGAGTGAAGTTAGAAAATAATGACACACATTTCAGTTTCAGACTTCATATCCTCAGAATAAACATAAACATAGTAATGCAAAACCTGTTATTCCATTAACTAAGTCTTTAACACCATAATGTTTAAAAACTCTCCCCATTGTCGGGCCTTTGATAGACTTTTATTTATGGCTTGGTCCATCTCTGTGATCTAAAGGTTTGGGAGGGGTGTACACATTACAAAAACCTGTAAGAAAGCAGTACAATTGGCTACACAACATCACAAAAACAGATGTACTAAGCACTAAGTCAGTTATGCACCCTGAGTATCAGACAAATGACTTCTGTATCCCTGAATCCAAAAGATAGAAAACAAGAATATGGCACAGTTATCATCATTTGCACATGGTGTTGGGGGCAGGAGGTCTAGGCTGACACAAAAGAGAGTGAGTGCATGTGAGTAAGTAAGAGAAACAGGCAGACATTTGGATAAAGTATCAAATGGTCACTGAGACAGAATGAGCTTTAAGCCTCATGACTGACCCATGTAGCTGTCATATGTGTGTATCTGTATGGGTACTCCAGGTGAAATTAGTGTGTGAATGTCTGCAAGAACACAGCCAAGCACTGTGTTAGCTCTACATCCTGTGAGCCATGCATGGTAGAGGTGACAGTTCATTGTTGTCATCCTCGACCCCGAGAAATGGCTCTGCCAGAAATTGCACTGGCACATTCATGCCCATGGTCAGATGTACTGCTGCTAGCTGAATATGACTGATGTCTGCTGGACAAGCTCTCCTCACAGGTACACCCAGGACCATGACCTCATAGCCTGCCACATCTGAGTTTGGACACATCAACCACTGATGGAGCAGTGTAAGTAGTACCACTGTGGGAGCGTCATCAGGCATGGCCATGTCAGCGAACATCAGATGACTTGACTGATCTATGCCCACATGGATGCCATTCCCCTCCCAGCAGATGTTCCATCACAGACACCAACCATTCAAACATGTCATTCATCCAATCCATTGAATCAGCAGCATGGTGAAGGCAGTCACTCATGTCAGCTTGTGCCACATCTACAACCCTAAGCATTTCATCAGAAGCCTTATTGGAACATGCCTGTAGCTCCATGATGGCCCTAAACATACATCGAGTGGAATGGAAAGACACGTCTGGATCTGGTGTAGGATGGACAACAGGCCTCCTAGAAACACCCCTAACAACCCTCCTGTATGGCACCTCACCTACACTTTGGCTTGGTCAGAGTCAACAGGCAGTGAAGCCACAGTAACCCCATTACCCTGATCAAGTGTCTCACCCTCCATCTGTCCAATATCTGAGGGCTCACTGGAATGGGTTTGCATAGGCCTACTGGCTGTATCTAATGGAATTACAGCAGATGGCTGAATGTCAACCTCAGTGTCAATTTTCAACCCCCCCCCCCGAGACTGTCCCTGTGTTTGGCCGCCATCATCATCAGGGTCTACTATTACTCTGACATCAGGTGTTAAGAGTCTTACACTTCGACTGTCAGGATCACCTGTGACAATAAGCAACAAATCCAAGAAAGAAATTAGTAGCTACTCTGCTATAGTAAAATATATGCTAACAAACTAACACTGGTGCCACTATTACAGATGGTACGGCAATGCACACACAGTCCTACACCCACCTCACACATACAGATAAATGAACACTTCTGTGAAATGCTCATCAGTACTGAAATAAAAATGTTTGACTTACCATGTGCAGATGACTCCACACTTGCTAGGGAGGATGACCATGGAAGAAGTTAAGTAAAATGTAAGGACACCATCATCACAATGACAATAACACAGGGGGAAATTTGGCATTTATATGTCCATTAACAATACATTTAATTAAAGTTTGGATGACATGTCAACCCCAAGTCCATCTGTAATGAATCAGAATGTGTTTTTAACCATCTCAGTCTATAATTAGCTCACCCCCCCCCCCAAAACAAATATTAAATCAACTTAACGATTGCTTTCGGTATTTTACTATACAATAAATATTTAAAAATTGACATATGTAAGCCTCCCTTGAAGCTTCTCCTGAGACAAATTTGTCCTCCTTGAAACAGCAGCACCAACATCAATCATATGCTGTTGTGCACTTTCCACTGAGCTCTCCGAATCCCTGACAGTGAACAGGAGCTCTTCATTTGGTGTCAGTGGTGGCTCTGTAACAACCCACCCCAGTAGCTAGCTGTCTGTAGGCTACTGCAGCAGCTCTCCTCTGTGCCAGTGAAATGATGTCAGTGGCCCTATGATGCACCTGATCATATGTCCTGCTGCATACCCCAACAGCGTTCACATCATTCACTATCTGGTTCCAAATTTACATTCTTCCAGATATATCCTCATATCCTCTCTCAAGCAAAAAGGCACTATGTGGCAGTGGCTAAAATGTCTGGATGATCCCGTTGTTTTCTGAGTTAGTGAAGGGGGTTTGCTGGGATAGGGATGCTTGGGTGCCATAGTCATAGGTGACATAAAACACAAAAGAAGGGTACTACACATAAATACACATAAATAAAATTCCTGCTTAGATATAACACATATTAGGTTTTTAACATATATTATTATTTTTTCCAATATTACCCACTGGAAAAACAAAAAAAACTTTCAGTGACATATCACAATCATGCACAAACTAAGGTTTGATCCAAAACAAGGGTTAACAATAGCAAATTAAGCCTCTGTAAAAACATTTTGGTTGTGCCAACATAAAAATGAACTTTGCACCCCAAAGAAAGAATGTAAATTTGGAACCAGATAGTGAATGATGTGAACGCTGGCCAATTGTTTTTTTTTCTCTAAAAACTGCATTTTACCTGATTTTGGCCTAGCACTCAAGTGTGGGGTCATTTATTGCACTGTTGTGATCATTTTGCTGCTTGTGTATCTCTGCTACCTTTAAACTACAAAAAAAAAAAAAAAATCTTGCTTTTTTCCCACTTTCTGAAAGTTAAGAAAGTTCAGTTACAGATTTGCTGTTCTGAACTGTTTGGAAGTTTCTAGAAGGCCAGTGCTTGCTTGGGCTAAAGGGAAGTCTCTGTGCTCACCAGTGGGAGTGGTTAACACTGAACAGTCTGCCTGTCCCTGGAGGAGTGGTTACTACCTAGAAGCTGTAGTTTTATTGGCCATTTTGGGTCAATTCTAAACTCCTTGATCTCTCTCCCTTAAAACCCTACAACTCTCTTTTTGCGCGGTTTTGCGCACTGAGCAGCGTCGGGCAGCGCCCCCTAAACAGGTTTAAACTGTTCGGGGCTCCACAAAGTCTGCTCTTCACTTTTTCCCTTAGAACTGTTCAAACTCTCAAAGTAATCACTCTATTCTCTTTCTAAAGCCCTGCACTTGCTCAGCTCTTATAAGGAAACACTAACTAACTAAAGCACTACACCCTCCTTGACTTCTCATAAGTATTAGGCTCCCAATTGGTCCTTCCTGATCAAGTGAAAAATCAGTTCCCTAATCTGATCAGTAAAAAAACAGTTCCCTATACTAATCTGGTATGTCCAAGGGTCAGTTTCAAGGTTACTCTCCAGTCCAGCTGGTGAATCTGGGAATTTTGAGGCAATGTTACAATTGCCTTATGTACACAGACAACCCTCTCCTCCTTCCAACAAACTCTAATACATGTGAGAGATGCAGTTACACAGCCAAACTGGAGGCAGAGCTCTCTCAACCCAAGACTGGCACAGTCAGGAGGAAAAGGTAACCACCCACACCACAAATCCAGTCTCACACAGACCTATTGCATCTGCATACCCAACACATAAACACACAAAAACATACTCTAAATAAAAATCTGCCTAAACAGCAAAGACCTCCTAAGCAGATATCCAAGCAACAGCCACCCCTCAACAGTACCCATGAATCACATATCTCACAAAATCAGTGTGCCTCACAGTCACAGCCCTTAAGGCAAAACAACACACCAAATACACTTGTTATAGGGGACTCTATTTTCCGGCACACTGACGTCCCGCTCACCAGAATGACCAAGGAGAAGGTCACTGTAAGCTGCCTGTCGGGTGCCAGGATCTGCCACATAACGCAAGTACTCAGGTCACTCCAAAGCAAGTACAAGTATGACTCCATCATTGTCCATGCTGGTGTGAATGACCTGAGACGTACCTCCCTGGACTACATGAAAAGAGACATAGAGGAGCTCTCTGACCATGTAGCCCAGGCTGGTATGACCCTGACCTTGAGTAGCATCTTGCCCTCACCAAGAATGATGCCACAGTATAAAGACAAAATGACAGTTTCAACAATTGGCTAAAGTATTGGTGTCATTCAAAGGGGATCCAGTGTCTGTCAACCTGGGATGACATGCTTGACAAGCCACGTTGCTTCGCTAGGGACGGCTTGCACCTGTCACCCTTAGGCTTTTGTATACTGGCCAAGGCTCTTGCCACCCCCATAGTGCCTTTTTTAGGCAAGGCTCAAAGGACAAACCCACCTCCATAGACAACCCAAGGATAAAAAAACTAAAGGTAATGCTACTCAATGCCAGAAGTCTAAACCTCAAGATGCACGCACTCGAGGCTCTCCTTAGTATGGAGAAAATCGATGGCTGTGCAGTAACAGAAACCTGGTTCAAGGCTCCTGAGAGCACCCCAGCACTACCAGGTTATAACTCATACCATGCGTTTCAGCCCCAAAACTCGGACCGAAGCACAAAAGGAGGGGGAGTATCTATATTCATCAAAGATACCGACACCTCCAGGTTAGTGGCACTGCATGAAGCATCGGAAACCATCCATGTGCAACTAACAGCGGGCAAAACTGCCTTTCAGTTTGTAGCCTGCTACAGAACACCCTCCCTATTACAGGAACCCCACTTAACATTCCTGAGAACACTGAAGAATATGAAGGTCTCTCCAAACACTATGTTATTGGGTGAGTTCAACTACCCAAGCATTGACTGGGAAAACTACTCAAGCCCAAACACCCTCGCCCAACGGTTCCTTGAATTTATAAACTCTAACGCAATGGAACAACTGGTCACCACTCCCACAAGAGGGAACAACATA
Organism: Protopterus annectens; assembly: GCF_019279795.1. Lineage (NCBI taxonomy): Eukaryota > Metazoa > Chordata > Ceratodontiformes > Protopteridae > Protopterus > Protopterus annectens. The sequence goes on from NC_056727.1 coordinate 875,459,574, forward strand.
TTGGACCTGGTCATCACCAACATGGGGACTCTATGTTCCACACCAGAGGTAAACCCCTCATTGGTAAGATCAGACCATAAACAAATTTCCCTGGACATCCATATCCCGTCTCCACCCCCAGCCAAGGAAATCACTGTAAAGAATTTCTCAAAAGCCTACATTGCACTTCTCAAGACTGAGGTGGAATCCTTCAAAGCCCCTGGGCCAGAGGATAATACAGCCCAATCTGCAGAATCCTTTACAAATGCATTCTATGAGCACTTGCAGGAATGCATGGATCGTCCTATCCCAAATAAAACCAAGACTCACTCCTCCAAAAACAGGAGACCAGTCTGTTGGACCCCGGCCATAAATAAGCTATACAACAGAAGGAGGAAGCTGCTACATGACAGAGCAAAATCCCAAAAAGGGAAGGCATCTCTGATCAGTATTAGCAAGAAACTTCGATCCCTCATAAAATCATCAAAGGCCAGCTTCAAAAGAAAAATTGCCCTAGACACTAAAGATAATCACAAGGCCTTCTTTAGTTATGTCAGGAACATGGGTGGAAACTCCTAGATATGCTCTGAATTGTTGCATAACGGTACAAAATATACCAAACCCACAGACATAGCCAACATCCTGGCAGACAGATTCAGTGCAAACTTCTCCCCCCTCTCGCCCCAAAGGAGCAAATGCCTATCCCAACTGAATGTAACCTCCCTGACATCACAGATGCACAGGTGAAAGCTGCCCTCTCCAAAGCAAAAAACACAGCATCTATGGGACCAGACGGTGTCCCAGGCTGTGTCTTACATGAGTTCCAAGAAGAACTGAACCCTCACATTAAGTCACTGTTCAAACTTAGCCTTACTACAGGATATGTACCCAAAGAATGGCGTGCAGCTACAGTGGTCCCACTCCACAAAGGTGGTGCCACAACGGACCCCGGAAACTATCGCCCCATAAGCCTGACTAGTCTGGTCTGTAAAGCTATGGAGCGTATTATCATGGAACTCATAAACAAAGACATTGGGAGCCTCCAGACACTGGTCCCTACCCAATTCGGCTTTGTTAAGGGCAGATCTTGCCTCTTAAACCTAGTTGATTTCTTTGAAACAGTTACCAAAGCCATAGATGAGGGCAAGGTAGTCCACACAGCCTACCTGGACCTCGCAAAAGCCTTCGACACAATACCCCACTCGGGCATCATAAATAAGCTTACCAGCTTAAATATCAACCCCTATATCACAAGATGGGTTGCAAACTGGCTCAGAGATAGAACCCACATGGTCAGAATCGCAGGTGCTATGTCCAAATCCAAACCAGTTACAAATGGCGTCCCACAGGGCTCAGTTCTGGGACCTCTCTTGTTCGGTATATACTTCTCTGAGGTTCAGGCTAACACAGGGGGATTATGGCTGACAAAGTTTGCAGATGACTGCAAACTGGGGGCCATAATCAAATCTCCAGCTGACACAAGCATCCTCCAAAAGGGTCTCACAGAGATGGATACTTGGTGCCAGAGCCACGGCCTCAAGCTAAATGCTAAAAAGTGCATAGTCATCCCCTTTGGGAAAAACAAGGTGCCCACAAATTACCACATAGGTGGTAATCCATTAAGTATGGAAGAAGTAATTAGAGATTTGGGGACCAACGTACAGAGTAATCTCTCCTTTGATAATCACGTTGCCAAAGTGGTTAGAAAGACCTTCTATATAGCCCACCTTATAATGAAAGGGTTCGCATCTAGATCAAGAGAGGTCATTGTGCCCCTCTACTCATCACTCATCAGGCCTAATTGAATACAATGCCCCTTTTGGGATGTACCTTACCCAACACCTGCAGCAACTGGAGAGACCCCAAAAGTACCTCACCAAGAGGATCATGGGCTACAAACAGATGTCCTATGCAGCTCGACTAAAGAAACTCCAGCTCTACTCAGTTGCTTACCGCCTACTCAGAAGCGATCTATGCCTGACGTACAAAGCCTTGTCAAACCCAGAATTAATGGTCATGCTCCACCTCAAAAAATCCAAGTCCCTTAGAGCTACATGCTCCAGGGACCTAAACCTCAGCACAAAAATAAATAGGACATGCTGGAGGGACAGATTCATTTCCCAGAGGCTCCCCTCACTCTGGAATAGAATCCTAATTCATGTTAGACATAGCCCCTCGCTGACCCTTTTCAAGCGAAATCTGGACGCGTGGATGGGAAATTGCAAATTCACCCCTGGGATCTCTTCTGTGTCCCTGCTAGACAGTGGCACAGTAAACTAATCTTAAAATGGTACCTTCTGTGACCTACTTTACAGAGGCACAGTAGGCTAATCTAATAGGGAGGCAGAAGCCAAATACACTCTGGCTAGGCTTATAAATGCCCTAGGGCAGATTGCCTAGGATCTACCTATGAACCTATGAAACTATGAACCCCAAAACAACAGGAAAATGACATTTTTGTACAACAAAGTAATAAAACATCAGTGAATTGTTATAAGTGCTATCAAACAAAATGTACCAAAAACATGTGCACACATTTATCACAGAACATTAATTTTTACGCAGCTGCCAGTCACCTCTACCTGTGCCCAGCATTCCCCTAGAGATGTCTATGGGCCATCCTAGAAGGCTAACACCCCTGTGTCATTTACAATATAAGACATTTACATTTCTCTGAAATAACAATAGAAGAGTGTAAAGAGAAACATTTGTAACATTAACACCTGTGATGATAATTAAAAAGGCTGTGCATATGAGAAAGTAAAATCCCCTAATAAAAATGCATATGCCATCAATAAACTTCTAAGAAGTACATACAGATAAAATTAGCATTTTCTAATATATATATATATATATATATATATATATATATATATATATATATATAATAATTTTCATAGTGACATGTAAGCAAATCCAGTATCTAACTGAAAAATGCAATCATAACTTATCAAGATCAGTATTCTTCTATGCAGATAAATCCAAACTAATAACAGACTTCTTCTGTGTTATCCACATACACAAATCTCTTCACTTTCAGGTTCCACAGCTACATGGTTACCTTTGTGCAGTGTAGACTCAGGCCTGTGAACATGATGAAGATGCAAACGAGGTGTGAACTCCTTAGATTTGCTGAATCCCAAATTCTTTGCTCTGTGTATCAGATGTAAACATAGTGCAAACACTCCCTCAATTTTTGTTGCTAATGGATTGCAACTGTGAATGATTACTGGTAGGGAGAAGGAAAACACAACAGCAATTTAGTTCAGACTCCCTTACCTCCACTAGGTGTGCCAGCCAGGTTAGACTTACAAAGTGTAGAAGTAATTCTATCAAGGTTTTAAATGTAAGCATGTAGCACACATTTCAGAGTTTCTGTTTAGTAAAATCCAACCTGCCCTGCATTTGTTGAAAAAATATTGTCATTAAATATTCACAGACATTTTAAAGACAGTGGTACAAAATGCCTTACAGACTGCATGTCTCAGATTACTGCTCAGATAACAGAATAATATACACCATGCAAAAAGAGATAAGACACCCTTACTTGTTTTTTAGGCTCATTGGAGAGGGCATTCAAATCCAGACTTGTGTAAAAATCTTTCATGTGTACTAATATTCATTTTGTAATGTTTATATATATATATATATATATATATATATATATATATATATATATATACACACACACACACACACACACACACACACACACACACACATATATAAAAAATATTATACACTCCCAATTTTATTAAGGGTTGTACATTCAGATTTAATAAACTAATATGAGTTATCTATATGAGTCAGGGTATACTGACTAATATGTTTCTGTAATTATAACTGTGTTCTCTTGCCTTGGATGGTCTTCAGACTTCAATAATACTTATACATACAGGGATGTATAAACCAGGACCTTGTCAGGTCACACAAATACATGGTCAACCACTCAATCTGTCATATGTATTTATATGTAAATAATGAGTATGTCTGAGAAGTACTTCTTCTGTGGCAAGGATGAAAAATTACTGTTGTGAAAGAAAATGGTTTGTCTCTTATGCATAGGTTTGAATCCCACATTGTAAAAATTAATTTTATCAGTGTGTAAAGTCACACTAAAAATGTGTCAGGTCATAAAATTTATACCCCCAATACGTCTGCAACGTTAAATCACCTGACAGTTCCAACAGCAAACAACCATCAAACTAATGCCAGATGTCAGATTAATCTTCCAACTTCAAAAACTGCTTTCCTTTCTGTTTGATACTGTTGCTCTCCACTTCACATTGTGCAAATGCAGTTGGCATAATTGTTCAGGTTTATTCACTAACAATAAATACAGTAACAGGCATTGGCGGGAAATCATCCTTAATTATTGGTGTTTTCCCTGGTCAGACATATCTGGTGGTAGAAGAGAAGGTACAAGTTTAGGGCACAGAGATGGGGTGTTGAGAAGTCCGGAATCTTCACTGGACTCCTTGTAAAGCACAACAGCCAAAGGCTGTTGCAGGGGGACTATACAACTCCCAGTAAAAGTCTGAGGTATGGAGTAGTCTGCCCAAGGCTGTATCCAATGAGACTAACATTATATGCAATGGAGCACAGTGTAGGCAACACTTTAATGACCAGAAAAGGTGCAACAGGGAAACACTCAACTAGTGGCTGGATGAGTTCAGGACTGCTGACATCCCACAGTTTTGTAAGCATACTGATAAAGAGAATTTATAGTAGATAGAAAGTTGCATATAGGCAAGACTGGTATGTATCATGCCCTTCTCTTGTTCTTTTCTCTTTATTCTACAACTGACCAAGAGATTATGGTGAATAGAGATACCCATGCTGAACATCTATAGAGATTGAGAGCAGCAAGGGGTATGTATGGAGCACAATAAAACTATTATTTTAGCTAAAGTATTGCTCTACTATACAGTTGTAGCAAAGAAAGCATGCATATCTTAACTGTAAAAGCAAGCATGCATGCTTCATTCTGTAGCACAAACCAACTGTAGAAGTTAAGTCTAATAATGTAGTTAGATGTTGTGGGTTCAAATACCACAAGTAACAAATATATAGTAAAACCCTTTAAAAATATTACATAATTTAATTTAAAAAAGTGGCATAAATGCTCTTCTGTTAAATTAATCTATATAATTGAACCAAGCATATATAAAATATATGCACACTGCAAGGATTACTTTGACCAATCCTTACTTTAAGTTTGTAGTTGTTAAGAAGTATACGTAAATGTAAAACTAGAGATAAAATACTTTATTATTGTGATAATGTATTGTATGTTACATATGATGTCACTAATTATATCTCTTACCCGAACGCACTCTTCAAAGCTAAGAATACAGCATCCAAGGGACCAGACAAAATCTCGAGCTGTGTACTACATGAACTACAAAATGAACTGGCACCTCACCTAAGTGCCATGTTTAATCATAGCCTCACCTCAGGCTTCATGCCCAATGAGTGATGCACAGCTACAGTTATCCCACTCCACTAGGGGGATCCACCCTGGATCCCGGGGACTATCATCCCATCAGTCTGACGAGCCTAATCTGCAAAGCCTTGGAATGCATTATCATGGAATTTATAAACAAAGACATTGGCAACCTTCAAACACTGGACCCCACCCAGTTTGGTTTCGTAAAGGGCCAATCTTGTCTCCTCAACCTGATTGACTTCTTCAAATCAGTCTCCAGAGCTGTGGACAAGGGTAAGGTGGTCCACACTTTCTATCTGGACCTTGCCAAGGCCTTCGACACCATCCTCCACTCTGGAATGATAGATAAACTTACTAAGCTGGGCATTAATCCCTATGTCACTCGTTGGGTTGCCAACTGGCTTACTGACAAAACTCACACTGTAAAAGTAGCTGACTCAAAATCCAGCTCCAGACAAGTGACAAGCAGAGTACCTCAGGGTTAAGTCCTGGGACAGCTCTTGTTTGGCATCTACTTCTCTGAAGTACAGGCCAGCACTAAGGGACTCTGGCTAACAAAGTTCGCAGATGACTGCAAACTGGGAGCCATTATTGAATCCCCAAATGATGTGGATATTCTACAAAAGGGCCTTACAGAAACAGATGCTTGGTGCCAGAGCCATAGGCTCAACCTCAATGCCAAGAAATGTATAGTTATCCTCTTTGGGAAAAAACATGTACCCATGAATTACCACATAAGTGGCAGTACACTAAACACCGAAAGTGTGATAATGGATTTAGGGACATAGATGGACAGTGGTCTCACTTTCGATAACCACATAGCCACAACAGTCAGGGAATCCTTCTATGTGGCACACCTCATTACTAAGAGCTTTTCATCCAGAAAAAAGGAGGTCATTGTCCCACTGTACTCATCCCTCATTAGACCCATTATAGAGTACAACGCCCCATTTGGTATGTACCTCACAAGACATCTGCAACAACTGGAAAGGCCACAGAAATACCTCACTAAAAGAATCACAGGCCTAAAGCAGATGACCTATGCTGACCATCTAAAAAAAACTACAGCTATACTCTTGTCGCATATCACCTACTCAGAGTTGATCTCTGCTTAACATACAAGGCCATGTCAAACCCAGTGCTGTTGGACATGCTACACTTAAAGAAATCCCAATCCCTCAGAGCTACATGCTCCAGGGATCTAAATCTGGTCACCACAATGAACAAAACATGCTGGAGGGATAGGTTCCTGACCCAGAGACTCCCCATACTCTGGAATAGACTACCCATACATATCAAGCTGAGCACCTCTTTGGCCCTCTTCAAAAAGAACCTTGATGATTGGATGGGAGATAGGAAATTCACCCCGGGGATCACATCAGTTGCCTTGCTAGACAGGGGACCAGGGAAGTAAATATTCTGGGAAGAAATAGTCAGGGAATTGATATGGCTAGGCTTGTATAGGTCCTAGGGCTGATAGCCTAGTACCAACCTATGAATCTATGAACCTATGAACCCTTATCTCTCTTTATTTTCTGTGTGTTGTCAAAACATTGCCATGTCACCCATCTCTGACAAATCACAAAATCCTTTACAGCACAGGGGGATAGGCCAACTCCCATTGCTCAGCCTGTCCCTGCTCCACTGGCTCCAGCACAGACATCCAGCAAATCTGGTCCCTAACTTGGCAGTACTGCCTCTGTTGCCCATGCACAAACTGGGCCCTCCACATCAGGTAGTACTACCCCAGCAGCTGGTGCTGTAGTACCCTCCAGAAATAGTGGTGGAGGTGGTGATTTTATCACCTGCCAAGAGATGCCAGGGTTGGTGCATAGGGTCATGCACAGCATCATTGGTGCACACCTATGCTGGATGGAAAGGCTGCTGTCACTTATGGTCCATAGGAGAAGATGTAAAGCACTTCAACAGCCAGTGGAGTAAGGGGACAGGGATGATAGTCCTGTGGTTGAGGACTAGATTCTCACTGTCCCCATGTTTGATGGGCATCTGTTGTCCCCTCCCTAACCCAAATCATGGCGTCCCCCAACCTGCCATGTCCATCACCATCTCTGTGTTTTGTCTTGTCCTTTTTGTTTGCATTTGCTTCCTCACCTACCCTAATTTCCTGACCCATAAATACCTATGTCCCTTACCCAACACTCCTCTCTTACTGAAATAAAAAATCATAAATGGGAACCTGTCCCAACAAAAAAATATTGTCCCATACATAGCTCTCCACTTCACACATGTGTCTTCTCAACACACTTGATTCAGTCCATTTGGCTATACAACATGATTGTGTTGTTGTCACTCCTCTTTGTTGAGGTAACAGTCCAATTTCAGCTAATATTCTGTACATATTTTCATTTTATTCTGTTAAAGACACAGATAACTATGGTTCTTTCCTACCTCACTCCTGCACATTCCTATATTGCTTTCCCTTTGTTTTTCCCCCTACTTCCCCCTGCTTGCCCCCATCTCACCACTTTCCTATCTACTACATTTTAACACATTTAATCTGGTCAAAAATAGAATCACACACAACACACATAAGTAAAAAAGAACAATGGAGCCTTTCACTTTTTGGCCTCTGTGTTTGTGCTGAGTTTGGCATGATACACCAATGCCAATTGATGGTGAATGGCTTTTTAGTGGTGCAGTTACCTCTGTGCAATGCTGCTTAAACATACTGCACTAAGGTAACAAAGAGTGCATGCAAAATGAAGAATTATTTCATTGTATTATAAGTCCATATTTAATACTATTAGATACACCTGGATTTGAACCCTATATCATCTGGGCTCAGAAAGAAATGTGACAATGGATTTACACCTGCTGCCACAGAGTCAGCTAAGCAGCAAGTATGTTTCATACACTCAGTACTCAGAACTCTCATACTTTTATCAGTGAGGCAGAGGTTCATGTTTGCTCACCACTTAACTACGCATAAACAGGGAAACACTATAAATGTGCATCTTGCATGTACAAACACTTTGCTTTTGATCCCACAAACCAACTGCTTGGTGGTGCGCTATTGAACATTTTAATTAGCATATATTACTTATGTTTACTATCAATTTAATCTTCATGCTGTGATAGTACATGTAAAAACATACATAAAGGGAAGGCATTTTTAAGGAAAGAACACATATTTACACTGCAGCCATCTGTCACCTCCACTCATGCACTGCAAGCTTGATCTCTCAGTACTCGCTCACAACTATATCAACTGCACTACAGAAATAAATAAATTATTTCTTATACACCATGCACATCTTTATAATGGCAATACACATTCAGATTTTCAAATACATGTAGTAATGTGAACAGCTGTTTGCAAACAGTTTGCAAATCTGACTTTTTAAGGTATACCTGCTCACTGGAAAATAGCAAATGCTACACTTTGCATACTCATCAATGTGGTAACTGTGAAGATTGGGGGAAGATGGGCGAAGGCTGTCAGCCTAGTCAAATAGAATTTGATACATAATCCTATTATTTGTAAATATAAATGTAAAATACAGGCTTGTTTCTTAAATGAAAGAAAACACTGTAAAATGTGAACTTCAAGATTGTAGCAACATTGCCATCTGCTGTAAGGAAAACTAAGCCAAGCATTTCCAATGTTCTTTGGAAGTTAAAATTATTTCAGATCTGCCCTTTGATCTAGATAGTGGTGCCGAAGAGGCTAGCTGAACACATTCTTTCTATTGTTTTAACTTAAAGAATAATTACTAGAGTGTACATATGAAATGTCTTTTATTGTTGAAGTTTCCTGAGCAGGTGTTAGATTGCTAAATAATGTAGCCTGTTGGCCTGGGAAGTCCAGACTAAGTGTCAAAATGATGTAATGTGTATACTGGGAAAACCTACATGTCAAAATTATGTAATCTGGGAGGGGCCAGCAGAGATGTTTGTTAGTGAGTTTAAAAACTATTGTTCAGAGAGAGACTGTAAGCATTTTGATCTTGATATCCAACTCTCAGCACTGCCTTATGCTGTCTTTATGTAAGTAGTATTTAGAAGTATGTTTTCTTGCAGAAAGAGCTAGGACTATAAAGATTAGACTTAAATGTTTTTTCTGTTATATCCGAACTTTCCTACTGTATTGTTTTAAGTTTCTGTGTGATCTCTGAACTCTTGAGTAGCAGTGTGGTGTAGTAGTTTTGTATTGTGTTTTTAGTATTTATTATTAAATATCTTAAAAACATTTTACCTGTGGCTGGTTTGTGTAGAGATAAGTAAGCTCTAGAGTGCATTGCATGCTTATAAGTGATCCTGTAATAAGCCCTTCCAATAAGCCTTGACTGCTTAGTCACATTTACCAACTGGATAATAATATTGCACAGTAATAATTGGACACCCTTTTAAGGGCCTTTGAGTAGCTGATAAGTATTAGCTGGTGGTGGCAGTGATTACTACCATATAGTCTGGGTAAAGGGGCACAGCTGGAGAATCTGTGTCAGCCTTTCCCAGGAGTGTCTGTGAAGTTGTATAAATACTTATCTCAAAGTTTGTGTTGTGTGTCAGCTACCTGGGCAGGGACACGAATCACTGGTGGGACAAAGAAGGTACTGGAGGTTAGCTTGCCAGCTAGGCTGAGATCTGGACCCTATAGCTGTGCCAGTGGGGAGACTTATTGCGGACCTGGGGAGCAATTGAGAAACCAGCCCCAAACTGACTGTGATCTCTGTGTGCACTTAAGGGAAATTGTACTTTACTGTGTGTGTTTGTTATCCTTTCATCTTATATGAGACACCCTCCCTGGTGTTAGTGATAAGGATTGAAGATCCTTGATTACTGGGCCAGGGCACGCCCGTCACATTGTGGTTTGCAGTGGTGGGATCCACTTTGCATACTAATTAGCTTGTAGTGATGTGGGTAGAGTGAATCCTGTAGCTTATGTACAATGATCTCTGGATGTGTTTTGTACTCTAAATCAGCCATGCAGTGAATACTCAGAGTTCAGATCACAATTGTTTTATTTCTTTTGTTTGCTTAGTTAGTTAGTGTGAGCCAGCAGCATGTCAGCAGAAGAGTATGGAAAGCTAACAAGGAGCCAGCTAGTGGAGATGTGCCAGGCTAGGGGACTGGTGCATGGAAACCTGACTAAGGCAGACCTGATTCCAGCCTTGGTTACAATTGCATCAGAAAACAGCATCCAGGAGGACAATCAGACTGGCAGTGGAGATACAATATCCTCAGAGAATGGACAGATCAACCTTTCAGCAAAGGACAATCACACTGGCAGTGGAGATACAATATCCTCGGAGAATGGAAAGCTCAACCTTTCTGCAGTGGACTTAAAAATCCATCTGGAGCTAAAGAGACTTGAGTTGGAGGCCAGGCGTTTGGAGATTGAAGCCAAAGAAAAGGAGCATCAGATGAAGCATGACAGGGAAATGCTGACTCTTCACCAGAGTCATGGAGGTAATGGGGAAGTGAGTAACTGGACCCCAGAAGCAAAAAAGATCAGTAAATTTCTTCTGCAGTTTAAAGAGGGGGGTACTTTTGATAGTTCCATTCATATGTTTGAAACGGTATGCAAACAGTATAGTGTTGACCAAAGGCTCTGGGTATGATTCCTGACCCCCTTACTTCATGGGAAATCTGTAACTTGTATATCACAAATGCCTGAATCTGTCTGTTTTGATTATATTGCTGTAAAAAAAATGTCTTTTAGAATGTTTTAAGCTAACACCTGAAATCTATAGGAAAAAGTTTTGTGAGCATAGACGCAAGGCAGATGAAAGTCTGTGTGAATATGTTGCTGAACTGAGCACTTATTTTCATAGCTGGGTGAGTGGAAGTCAGGTCACCACTTTTGAAGGGCTAGCAGACTTTTTGGTGAAGGAACAAGCCCTTAGCACTTTGCCTGAGGACATGAGGATCTGGTTAGCTGATAGACAGTGTGCTACTTCAGATGAGTTGGGGAAGAAGGGAGATGTATACCTGGCCAGCAGGGCAGCCCTGCACAGGAAGGGGACCTCCAGTACTGCTCATGGGTCTAAAAGAACCCATGGTGGGCAGCACAGACTTCCCCAATAGAATCTGCCAATAGCAGGGGAAGCCACTAGTCCAGGTAGACATCCAGGAGCTAGGGTTAAATGTTTTGAATGCAACCAGTGGGGCCATATGGCACACAGGTGTCCATGGAGGCAAGGTGGGGAACCAAAGGTGAGGGAGCCTGTAAGTGGGAAAGACAAAATGCCAATAGTAGGTTGTCTTAAGACAGCAGGGGTACTAAACTACCATCCTGCAGATGTCCTGAGAGGGAAGGATTTGGATGAGGCAGTACCATGTACTTATGCAATTACACGCAGTGAGGCTAGGAGACAAGCATGCGGGTCTGGTAGCCTGGGGGAGACCCAGACAGACTGCATGCTTGAAGCCAGGACTGCTGAAGTGGTTACTTCAGGGAGGGAGCTACGCTGTAGCAGTGAGACTGAAGGTAGCCACATCTGCTTGTGGATACTGATGGTCCCTTGGACAGAGTGACTGCAAAGGTAGAGGTGAGTAGTAGTACCCAGGCTAACAGTGAGGCACCACTGTCAGAGGATGCCAGACTTCCTGTGGAAGGGGAGCTGAGAAGAGTTACAAGGAGACAGTTGAGACAGGCTCAACTCTCAGACCCTACATTGCAAGGCCAGAGAGTTGACCCCTGAGGGAGGGCTAGAAGATGAGAGAGTACAGCAGTTGGTAGTGACTAGAGCCTACCGTCTGTCGCATCTAGCCATAGCCCATGATGTTCCCTTTGCAGGTCATATGGGCATAAAACGTACAAAGAAATATTTTATGCAAAACTTCTATTGGCCTGGAATTTCCAGAGATGTAACAGGGTACTGCAGGACCTGTGAGCAGTGCCAAAAGGTAGGCAAGGCAGGAGACAAGGTGAGAGCTCCTTTGATGCCTTTGCCTGTGATTGAGGAGCAATTTCAGAGGGTAGTTATGGATATTGTGGGTCCTCTGAGTACCCCAAGTTCTACAGGGAAAAAGTATATCCTAGTGGTAGTGGATTATGCTAAACAATACCCTGAGGCAGTGGCTTTGTCCTCCATTGAGGCATTGAAGGTGGCAAATGCTTTGTTAGAGATTTTCAGCAGGGTAGGTTTCCCAAAAGAAATACTGTCAGACAGAGTGCCGATTTCATGTCAGACCTGCTGGCTTGTCTGTGGAAGTCCTGTGGGGTGAAGCACATGAAGACCACCCCCTACCATCCCCAGACTAATGGTCTGGTTGAGAGGTTAAACTTTACAATCAAGTCCATGCTATGGGCATTTGCAGATTAGTTTAAGAGGCAGTGGAACAAATATTTCCCCCATCTGTTATTTGCTTACAGAGAGGTTCCCCAGGAATCCACAGGTTTTTCACCCTTTGAGTTGCTGTATCTGCATAGGGTGAGGGGAACTCTAGATTTAATTTGAAATAAATGGGAAGGTAAGTGTGATTCTCACAAGGAGTCTGTTGTGGCATATTTCCTAAACCTCAGGACAAGGCTCAGGGAACTCATGGGCTTGGCCCAGAAGAACCTGGCAGAAGCTCAACAACAAAAAAGGTGTGGTATGACAGGAATGTTTGAGCTAGAGAGCATGCTGTGGGGTAGCAGGTAATGGTTCTCATTCCTGTCAGACACAACAAGCTGCAGACAGCTTGGGAGGGACCCTACAAGGTGGTAAGGAAGGTAAGTGATGTTAACTACATGGTGGAACTGCTAGGCAGAAGGCCGGGGCACAAATTGTACCATGTTAACACGATGAAATCTTACCATGATAGGGAGGCCCTTGTGCTGAGCATTTGCAGTGGATTGCAGGAGGAGTCTGAGGGAGATCTGGGGACTGATCTCCTCAGTGAGGCTCAGGCTGACACCTCATTGGAAGGAGTAGCAATGTCCCAGCAGCTATCTCCTACCCAGGTTCGAGAAATCTGAGCAGTGTTGCAGGAATTTGGGGACATGTTCACTGGGAAACCAGGGTGCACCCACCTGATGCAGCATCAGGTGAATACAGGACCCCAAAGGCCTATTAGGCAGGCCCCTTATAGGGTGTCTGAGACTGTCAGACACACTCTGAGGGAAGAGGTGCAGGAGCTGTTGGAACTAGGGGTGATTCAAGAGTCCAACAGTCCCTGGGCCTCCTCAGTGGTGCTGGTGCCAAAGAAGGATGGCAGCAATAGGTTCTGTGTGGATTATAGGAAATTAAATACTCACACAGAGTCAGGTGCTTACCCCATGCCTAGGACAGATGAGGCCCTAGAGCAGCTGGGTGGGGCTAAATATCTTACAACCATTGATCTTACCAAGGGTTACTGGCAGGTGCCCTTGGCTCCCAGTGCTAGAGATAAGTCAGCCTTTGCGACTCCTTTTAGCTTGTATGAGTTCACAAAGATGCCTTTTGGGATGAAGAATGCCCCAGCAACTTTCCAGATGCTGGTAGATAATATCCTAGCAGGAGGGTTTGCCCTTGCTTGCCTAGATGATATTGCCATCTGCAGCCATTCCTGGCCAGAGCATCTTCAGCACATCAGGGAGGTGTTGGGCAGACTACAGAGGGCAAGGATGACCATTAAGCTGGGCAAATGTCAGGTGGGTATGGAAGAGGTCTCTTACCTAGGACATAGAGTGGGAAGTGGTAAGATAAGGCCAGAACCTGCCAAAGTGGAAGCCATTCAGGCATGGCCTGCACCTGTTACCAAAAAGCAGGTGAGGGCATTATTAGGGACAGCAGGGTACTACAGAAAGTTTGTCCCTAGTTATAGTACCAGAGCTGCTCTCCTCATAGACCTGACAAGGAAGAACAGACCAGATAAGGTAGTGTGGACCCCAGCATGTGAGCAGGCATTGCAGAAGCTTAAAGAAGCTTTGAGAGGACCCCCTGTGTTAGCCAGTCCAGATTAGAGCAAATAATTTGTTGTGCAAGTGGATGCTTTGAACCATGGGGTGGGGGCTGTACTCAGTCTTAGGCTCCAACCCAGGGAGGAATGCTATGCAGCTGTAGAAAAGGAATGTCTAGCCATAGTGTGGGCACTGCAGAAACCTCAGCCTTATCTGTATGGAAGAAAATTCACTGTAATGACAGATCACAACCCCCTAATATGGTTAAACAGAGCCAGCCATCAAAATGCCAACTTGCTAAGATGGAGCCTGTGGTTGCAAGCATATGATATGTCAGTGCAGCACCACAGTGGGATTAGCAATGCCAATGCAGATGGGCTCTCAAGACAGGGAATGGGGTGAGGTACACTCAGATAGCCCTAACCCTCTCAAGCGGTGTTTATCAAGGGTCACTTGAAAAACTAGCTTGAGTTCTCCGGGGGGGGGGGGAGATGTGAAGATTGGGGGAAGATGGCGAAGGCTGCCAGCCTAGTTAAATAGAATTTGATACATAATCCTATCACTTGTAAATATAAATGTAAAATACAGGCTTGTTTCTTAAATGAAAGAAAACACTGTAAAATGTGAACTTCAAGATTGTAACAACATTGCCATTTTCTGTAAGAAAAACTAAGCCAAGCATTTCCAATGTTCTTTGGAAGTTAAAATTATTTCAGATCTGCCCTTTGATCTAGATAGTGGTGCCGAAGAGGCTAGCTGAACACATTCTTTCTATTGTTTTAACTTAAGGAATAACTACTAAAGTGTACATGTGAAATGTCTTTTATTGTTGTAGTTTCCTGAGCAGGCATTAGATTGCTAGATAATGTAGCCTGTTGGCCTGGGAACTCCAAACTAAGTGTCAAAATGATGTAATGTGTATACTGGGAAAACCTATGTGCCAAAATTATGTAATCTGAGAGGGCCCAGCAGAGATGTTTGTTAGTGAGTTTAAAAACTATTGCTCAGAGAGAGACTGTAAACATTTTGATCTTGATATCCAACTCTCATCACTGCCTTGTGCTGTCTTTATGAAAGTAGTATTTTAGAAGTATGTTTTCTTGCAGAAAGAGCTAAATCTATGAAGATTAGACTTAAGTGTTTTTCTGTTATATCAGAACTTTCCTACTGTATTATTTTAAGTTTCTGTGTGATCTCTGAACTCTTGAGTAGCACTGTGATGTAGTAGTATTGTATTGTGTTTTTAGTATTTATTATTAAATATTTTAAAAACCTTTTATCTGTGGCTGGTTTGTGTAGAGATAAGTAAGCTCTAGAGTTCATTGCATGTTTATAAGTGATCCTGTAATAAGCCCTTTCAATAAGCATTGACTGCTTAGTCACATTTACCAACTGGATAATAATATTGCACAGTAATAATTGGACACCATTTTAAGGGCCTTTGGGTAGCTGATAAGCATTAGCTGGTGGTGGCAATGATTACTACCATCTAGTCTGGGTAAAGGGGCACAGATGGAGAATCTGTGTCAGCTTTTCCCAGGAGTTTCTGTGAAGGTGTATAAATACTTATCTCAAAGTGTGTGTGGTGTGTCAGCTACCTGGGCATTGACATGAAGCACTGGTGGGACAGAGAGGGTACTGGAGGTTAGCTTACCAGCTAAGCTGAGATCTGGACCCTATACCTGTGCCAGTGGGGAGTATTATTGGGGACCTGGGGAGCAAGGGAGCAACCAGCCCCAGACTGACTGTGATCTCTGTGTGCACTTAAGGGAAATTGTACTTTACTGTGTGTCTTTGTTATCCTTTTGTCTTATATGAGATGCCCACCCTGGTGTTAGTGATAAGGATTGAGGCTCCTTGATTGCTGGGCCAGAGCACGGCCATCACAGTAACATGTAGATTTTAATATCTTGACAGTTGTTTATGGGTAGATATCCATTTCAGACAGGACTACCAACATCTTCTATCAAACATCCAATGAAAATGTCATCTGCAATAAATTGTGCTGCAGCCTTTTAAAAGCCAGATTTTTGCCATGGTTCTTGCATTAATCACAGCGTTCTCTAGTCTGTATACTTAGGTAGCGGTTCTAATCTCACTACAGTCAACTGGCATGTCTGTCTGTCTGTCTGTATAGTCAGAAGAACATAATTGTGTATCCTGCATTCATCACTGAATTCCCATGGAGTACCAATATTTTGACAATTGGATATGCCTACATATCCATTTTATGCATGCCTTACAACTTCTTCTCTCAAACACCCAGTGATGATGTCATCCACTATAAATTGTCCTGCAGTCTTGTAAAAGTCAGCCTTGTGCTGTGGAACTTGTGTTAAGTACCGAGTTCTTTAGTCTGTGCACTTAGATAGATAGAGGTTCTAATCTTTCTGCAGTCAGTTGGTGGATGTATGTGTTCACTTGGTTGACATTAGAGAGAGCGTTTTACACCAGCGTGTGGGACACTGCTGTTATCATTTTCTCCACACCAGACACTGCTGATTTCATCACTTATAACATGTTATCTGACACACCCCAAGACAGACTTGTGCTGTGGAACTTGTGTTAAATATGGTGGTCTTAGTTGGTGTACCTAGGTAGGAGTTCTGTTCTAACTACAGTCATATAGTCAACTGGTATGTATGTGCATGAGTTTCTTCACTTGGTTGACATTAGCGAGAGCATTTTACACCAGCATGTGGGATACTGCTATTACCATCTTCCTCTCAACAGACTCTCTTGATGACATCAGCTATAGCTGTCTCTCAGGCATATTCTGTTAATGTCATAGGCTAGGTTAAGATCCCTATAGCAAATTACTCTTCTGCCTTTAGATCTTGTGGATGTGCAGCATTTATACAAGGGCAGGATCAGAGATTCTCCTGTTTGCCAGGCACAAGTCACCTCTCAGCAGCCTATACAACACAGACTACAGTGACAGGGCTTTCAGTCTATCCATGAACATCATGGTATGGTTTGCAGGCCCTGTATTTTCTTGTTGAGAAACCCCTGTGGTCTCTCCAGCTGCTGCTGGTGTTGAGTGAGGTTCATGTAAAGTGGGGCATTGCACTCTATTAGTGGTCTGATGAGGGTTGTGTACAGTGGTGCCATAACTTCCTCAGATTTGGATGCGATGCCCTGACTTATGAGGTGCATGACATTGAAGGCTTTCCTTGCCACTGTGGAAACTTGGTGGCTGAAATTCAGATTGCTATTTACCTGTTTTCCCAGGTCTTGCACCACTGGGTTTGAACTTAGGGATGGTGTTCTCAATACTGTAATTAATGGGGAATTCCACTTTGCAAAAGGCAATAACAATGGCACTTTTTTACATTAAGTTTTAGACCATGTGGCTTTGGCACCCATCATTTGCTAGTCTTAGTCCCTCCTATAATATGTTGACATAATTTGGGGAATCAATGATTGCACCCAATTTGCCATCATCAGCAAACTTGGTAAGCCAAAGGCCATCTACTTTAGCCTGGACTTCTGAGAAATAGATTCAGAACAGTAAAGGGCCAGCATAGATCCCTATGGTAAATCACTGCTGATGGCTCTACTGGTACAATTTGAGTCACCAACTTTGGCAACATGTATTCTGTCGGTGAGCTAGTTGGCTAACCAGCTAGTGACATAGGGGTTATTCCCCAGCTGGGAGAGTTTCTCAATGATACCTGTGTGGGGGATTGTGTGAAAACCCTTGGCAAGATCAGAATAGTCTGTATGTGCTGTCTTATCTTCATCCACAAGGCTTTGGTGACTTTCTTGAAGAAGTCTACTAGGTTTAATAAGCATAATGAACTCCTAATCAAGTCATATTGGGTTGGGTCTAGAGTTTGAAGGTCACTTATGTCCTTGTTGATAAGGTTCATGATGATTCTTTCCATTAGTTCCCAGGGTCATTTGATGGCCCCCCTTTGTGCAAGAAGATTACTGCTGCTGTTTTCCACTCCACTGGAACAAAGCCATTCTCAGGCGATGGTTAAAGAGGACAGAATTAGGTCCACTGCATCCTGTTTAGATTGCATAGTAAGCAGCCATGATATCTTAACTGGTACCACTGAGACCATGTTTTTAGCCTTGGAGAGAGCAGATATGACCTAATGTCTAGAGATAACAGGCAGAGGACCAGTGTCAGGTATGCTTTGCGGTATGGACGATGGGGCCAGGGTTTTGAAGTTTGTGCCATATCTGTCAGCTAGCAGGTTGGCAATTTTCTCCAGTGCAGCTTCATGTTTAGACTCATAGCATTAAGTAGCATAACTTTGGGTTTGCTTCCATTGGATGTTGTTACATTGGAACTTTTGTTGCTTTGTCATTGCCTAAAAAAGGCAGTATGGGGGAGGCAAGTGCCTTTGCTAGTATCTGACTGCCTAGAAGACACAGGTGCAGACCATCCCTGGGAAAGCAGTGGGTTTTGTCAACCATATCATCCCAGCCTGAGAGATACTAGATCCCCCTGCACTGACCACAGAAGCTAAGCCAATTATTGAAGTCTATCATCTGTTGTTTATATTGCGCTATCATCCTGGGTGAAAGTAGAATGTTGCTTAGGGCTAGGGTCATATCTGCCTGGGACACATAATGCGAGAGTTCAGTCATGTGTTTCTTCATATATTCCAGAGAGGAACGTCTCAAGTAAATCACCCCAACGTGAACTGTGACAGAGTCATTATGGTACATGCTGTTGCATGACATGAGTGACATGGTATGATGCAATTGTATGCATATTGTTGGTGTATTAAGACATGTGTTATTGCAGTAGAGCATATCAACCATTGACACAGTTCACATTCCACCATCACAGTTACAACTGCAGTATAGCATATGTGCGCAAGTGTCTACATTTATTTATTTTACATTTTTTACCAGGATGGTCTGACTGGGACAGTGCCTATTTTCAGAGGAGGCCTGGGGAGAAAAGCTCCACCCTATGCCTACATATGTATTTATTTATTTATTTGTAGTTTGTTAACCGGGAAAGTCCATTGGGCTAAAATGAGCCCATTTTCAATGGAGGCCTGGAGAGAAAATCTCCATATACAACTACTACAAAGCTAATATCAACAAAGTTAAGTACAATACAATTTTCAAAACTACTAAAAACACAGTAAATATAGAAGACATAATAATAACATTTGAGCAAGGTGTTGTAACAAAGCATTGAATGAAATTAAAACATAAGTATTTTGGAATACATAAATATAATTTGGAGTGCAGGCACTTATGCACTCAAAGTTTCATGAGGTGAGAGGTAGGAAGAATTAGAGCAAGAGAGTGGAACATTGAAAGGTGAATAGGCTGACTTATGAGAAAGGAAAAAAGGGAGAGGGAGTGGAAATGAAATGAAGGGAGTCACTAGGTTGAGTTTTGAGAAAGGAAGGAAAAAAAAGGATGGGGGAGCAGAAATGATATCGAGGGAGTCAGGTGGGGTGAGAGCATGAGCATTTCCAGTGTGAAAAGAGATGGGAATAGAGCATTGTCTTGAAGGTGGAGTGGTTTTGGGTGATTCGAATGTGGGGGGAAGTTAATTCCATAGGTGAGTGAGGGAGAAAGACAGGAGAAATTGCCCAGGTGCACATAAGGGTTTGTACTCTTCGAGGAGGTTCTGGTTACTGGACCTGAGTAGTCTGTCAGGATGATGTAAGGTGAGTATGGAAGAGAGGGAAGGGCAGTTAAGGTCTATATTATATTCTCAAAAGCCAACAATATCGAAGCTGATATGTCGACACGAGAATAGTGAAAGTGCACAACACTGAATGTGTAAACAGAAATCTCCGTAAGGGAAGATTTCCATTTACTGCAATGTAGTGTTGTCTCGGAGTTGGTATATTTAAGTAGAAGGGGGTATGGGGGGGCATGTCCCCACATGTGGGGGGTGCATGGGGGCTTGCCCCCCTGCTTAAACCCGTTAGGGTACTTTTTTTTTTAAGTGAGGGATAAAAATAAAAAATAATGCCACCAACCACTCTTAGTTCCACTAAAACAACAGGAAAAACTTTCTTTATTGATTGTAGACTTAGCACTTTCTCCCTGCAACCTCAGGGCTTCATCAGAGTACTGACACAAAACACTAGGAGAAGTTAAATAATGTTGTTTTTATGGAACGACGAGTGGTTGGTGGTGTTATTTTTTACTTTTATCCCTCGTTTAGTGTTGCTTGCTCTGTTGGGCATTTGTTCGTGGTTTTACTACTTTTTTTTTTATTGTTGTTTTTATAAGTTCGATGTTTGAAGACATCGACCATATGGTGTCGACCATATGGTGTTCAATGTTTTCAACCGTCAATCTTATAATATAGACCCGTATCTGCTCAAAAATATTTTTTATCTAATATTGGGAAATTTTTGCATGAATATTTATTCCCTTATAGTTACCTAGTTATATTAGGGATAGTTTTGATTTTTTTGGAAAAATTATCTAAAATACAATGGAGTGCAGATATGTTTTTTATAAGTGTTGATGTTAGTTTGTATACTAACATACAGTGTCAGTTTGGACTAGAAGTAGTAAAATATTTTTGGGGTGATAGTCCAGTAACATATTATATTATTGAAATATTGGAATTTTGTCTGAATAACATTTTTTTTTTATGTTTAATGAACAAATATACAGGCAAATAAAGGGCACTGCCATGGGAGCCTCTTTTGCCCCCATTTATGCCAACCTGATGATGGGTTTGTATGAGTTAGAATGGTTATACCATATAGATTTTTTTTAAAATGATGTAGTTAGTTATTTTCATTTTATAGATGATCTTGTTTTTATTTTTAAAGGTGGGATATCTTATGTTGGTCAGTTTATAGAAGCTATGCAACATAATAGATTTGGACTTTCCTTTGATGGCATACAGGTGGGCAAAGATATAACTTTTTTAGACATACATCTGATTTTGGAGGACAGCAATACTTTACATACGTCTGTGCATAGAAAATTTGCTGATAGTAATCAGTATTTGATGGGGACTAGCTGTCATCCAGTTCATACTTTGGTCTCCTTGCCCTATGGGGAATGTATGAGACTTAGACGGCTATGTAATACTGACACGGACTTCTTTAAAGAAATTAGTGTGACTAGTGAGATGTTTAGATTGAGGGGCTATAGTGAAGCTAGTATTCAAACAGCTATAGATAAGGTTATTAATGAACAACATAAAGTTGGTACTTATAAGTATGGAAGTCAGGGGTATAAGTTAGATGTTAGAAATCAAGAGAAAAGATTAGTTTATTTTGTCTCTACGTATAGTGTTTTCAGTGGTGTTTTAACAGATATTGTTAAACACTACTGGAATTTTTTGGTTAGATAACTGAACCTAAAAAATGTATTGCCTAGGTCTTTAGGCATTTCATTTCGTAGAGGTAGGAATTTAAAAGATATCTTGGTACTCAATAAATTTAAATATCCTACTGAGACACTGCAGTATAGGACCATGCAGAGACTAGGAACTTCACCCTGTGGTCATTGCAATGTTTGTCATTATATTGTTCCAACTTTTAAGTATATAAATGGCCATGTATTTGAGGCTAAAAATATATATAGCTGTAACACTGAAGGTATTATTTATGCATTGAAATGTCCTTGTAACCTTGTATATATAGGAGAAAGTAAAAGGAAGTTTAAAACTAGACTGCAGAAGCATGTCAGGAATATTATAAATAATAAAGAAGATAGGCCTGTTGCCAAACATTTTATGCTGGTTTACAATTCTAATCCAAATGGGCTACAAGCCACTATCTTAGAACATATTATGAAGGGTGTATTTTCTGATGATTTGTATAAAACGTTGTTATATAAAGAAAGTATTTTCATTTTGAAATATGACACTTATTTCCTCAGGGTCTGAATGTGGAATGTAACTGGAGGCTTCTTATCTGATGAGAAAGCAGTATTAAGTATTTTTAATGTTTATTGATTAATTAGTTTAGGCTAATTGTTTAATTGTTCGATGTATTAGGGTATATAAACTGTGTAAGTTATGTGATGTTTTATACTCCTTGAAGGTGGTTGTCAAAGCGCTAGAGGTACAATAAACTGGTGTTTTAAGTGGATTCTTCGTCTGTGGTCTTCAGGTTTATCTTTCTTTTTGGTTCATGCAGTACTGACACAAAACACTAGGATAAGTTAAATAATATTGTTTTTATGGAACTACGAGAGGCTGGTGGCATTATCTTTTACTTTTATCCCTCGTTTAGTGTTGCTTGCTCTGTTGGGCGTTTGTTCAGGGTTTTACTACTTTTTTTTTTATTGTTGTTTTTATAAGTTCGATGTTTGAAGACAACGACCATATGGTGTCAACCATATGGTGTTCAATGTTTTCAACCGTCGATCTTATAATATAGACCTGGGCAGTTAGAGGGCTTGAAAAATGAGTTTGTGAGCAGCTAACAGTTGAATGTAAGAGAGATAGTGGGGGAGTTCCAGACAATTCAAGGAGTGGAGTGCATCACAGTGGTGGGAGGAGGATTTGGGCCCAGTAGCAAACCTAGAGATTTTATTGCAGCAGGATGACAGTTTTGACTTTAGGGAGGATTGAAGGCTGGTGAGGAGAGGGGCTCCATACAAGAGAGAGGGGATGAGGTAGGAAATAGACAGTATATGTTTGGAAGAGGGAGGGAGGGAGATAACAGCTGTGACAATACAGCATTCTGAGCTTTTGGTGTGTTTTCTTAATACTAGTATGTATATGAATGTCAGACTTTAAATGTTCATCAATGATAACACCTAAAAGTTTTGTATGGCAGACTATTTCAATGAGGATCTTATTCTGACTGACTATGGAAAAGGAATTTTTATTGCTAGAGGTGTTTTTATATGGGGTAAAGATCATGATTTTGGTTTTGGATGCATTGAGAGCAAGGTGATTTTTCAGCATCCAAGACTCAGTACAAGAGAAGGCATCTTGTGTTAGTTGGGTGAGTTTGGAGAGAGATTGAGCATAGCAAATTATGGTGGAATTGTCCACATATTGGACAAGTTTGGTATTAGGAATGCACTGGTGAAAATTATTAATGAAGATGTTAAAAAGTAAGGGACCTAGTATTGAGCCTTGTTGAACTCCTGTTGGAGTGTGAAGGAAGGAATAGGTACTATTGTTCCAGTTGATGGCTTGCTGTCTATTAGAAAGGTATCTGGAAAACTAGTTAATAGAGGAGGGGGAGATTGAGAAGAGAGAGTTTGGACAAGAGAAGGTTGTGGGAAACAGTATCAAAGGCCTCTGATAAGTCTAGGAGAAGAGTAGATACAATGTTGCCAGAGTCTCAAGCAGAGTTGATGATGTCAAGAAAGGAGAGAAGGGCAGTAGTAGTACTATGTCCAGGCCTAAATCCATGTTGAGTTGAAGAAATAAGTTGATTGTCTAGGAGGTAGGGAAGGAGTTGCAAGTGTATGCATTTTTCAAGGACTTTTGAGCTAGGGGACAGGATGGCTATAGGACGGAAGTTGGACATTTCAATATTGTTGCATCCTTTGTGGAGGGGAATGATGAATGCTTTCTTCTAGAGGAGGGGTACATGTGATTCTTGGATTGAATGGTTGATAAGCATGGTGATGGGAAGGGCTATGCCATCAGCAGCTAGCTTGAGAAAGTTAGATGGAAGGTTGTCTGAGGTATGAGAGCATGGTTTTATTTTTATTAGAAGTTTTTTTATGGTGTGCAGAGAGACAGGTTGTATGGTAAAGGGGGGAGATGAGTAGTGTTGATGCCAGTGGGCCTAAAGTTGAGGGTGTGGGATGAGGGTGGAGTAGAAGTATTATTGGAGAATGATGTGATGAGCTTGGCTATTGAATTAATAGAGAAAGAGTTGAATTGGATAGCTAATATATGATCTGAAGAGTTAGGGTCAGGGCAAGGATTGCCTTTTTTGTCAGGGGAGAGGAGAACAGATATACTGTTCCAAATTTTTTGGGGTTCGATCTATGATTGTTTTGAA
Organism: Protopterus annectens; assembly: GCF_019279795.1. NCBI lineage: Eukaryota > Metazoa > Chordata > Ceratodontiformes > Protopteridae > Protopterus > Protopterus annectens. Next base: position 875,483,761 of record NC_056727.1, read on the forward strand.
GCTTGGAGTAGTAGGACTTTTGGTCTAAAGCAATTTGTTTTTTTCACTTTATTACGGAGTTGCTTATACTCAGTAAGGGTGTTAGGCATTTTAGATTTATGGTAATGCTTCCAAGATTTATCTTGGAGATGCATGAGTGTAATAATTGCTTTAGTTAACAAGGGGTGGATTTGGTTTTAATTCTTGTAGTTCTGGAGGGAGCGAAGCTATCTAGTAGGTTATTAAATGTAGTATTGAAGTATGCATCGTCAAGAGGGAGGGTTTTTACAGGGTTCCAGTTTATATGTTTTAGTGAGTCAGAGAAAGCTAAAGGGTTGAAGTTTTTTAGGGTACGAGTTGTGATGTAGTTGTGGTGAAGATGGAAGGAGGATGGTGAGTGATGAGCAAAGGCAGGGAGATGATCGCTGAGGGAGTTGGGTAGGGTGCCATTGTCAGAAATGGAGTTGGGGTGAGAAACTAATATCCAGTACAGAATACTACCGGAGTTATCTTTATTAAATCTGGTAGGAGAGAGAATTATTTGGGTGTAGTTGTATAGTATTATATTTTGAGGTGATATAGGTGATTGAATAGAAGTCCAGTTTATATTTATATCACCTAGGAGTATAGTTTCATTGCTTATGTTGGATGAGAACCAAGAGAACATATCTTCAAGAATGGGGATGTTATTTTCTGGTAGAATATAAAGAGCAGCTATGCATATGTTTTTACGGTTATTAATTTTCAGGAGGGCCAGAGTTAGTTCAGCTGTTGCGAATTGGGTATAGGCTTGGTAAAAGGTGTCACTGTTAGGGAGGAGGAGAAAAGTAGGGCTACTCCACCACCTTTCTTTAGAGTTCTGTCATTTCTTATGATCTTGTAGCTGGGAGGGGTAATTATCACATCAAGTAATAGAAATTATAGACAAAATTGACAAAAATGAGTGCTAACACAGTTACAGGATAAAAATGTAAAACAAAAATATATAGAAAGTATCAACTAGAACAAGACTTTAAACACTTGAATATAAACAAATATATGGTTGAATTTATATATGTGGAGGAACATAACATTAGTTAGGAAATTAAGTAGGGAGAATCATTTAGGCAAAGTAGTTCATAGTTAGTACTACTTCCGTCGTGAGAGCTGCAGATAGGAATGTAACTACTTATAGAGAAGTAGTGTTCTTAGAAGCGATATGTTAACAGAGTTAGTACATACAGCCAAATTGTATAAGTAATGCTAAGTTAATAATTAACCTGGGGTGTTACATGTGCAAAGCCAGGATTCAAATAAGTGTCTTTTGAGAGGTATTTTGAAATGATTAAGATTGCTTATGGAGCTAATACTATGTGGAAGGGTAGTCCAATTTTTAGCAACAAAGTTACAGTAAAGAGAGTTGCCTGCTGTACTGGATACTTCGGTTACTTGCATTAAGTCATTGTTAGATGATTAAAGAGTACAAATGTTAGAGTAGGGTTGTATCAGATTTTTAGGGAAGGTACATTGTCAGGATTGCGCATTATTTTGTGAGCCATTGTTAAGTGGTTATAGTTCATAACATGAGGTAGTTCCAACCAAGCAAGATTTTTTAGGCATTGAGAATGATGGGTTGAATGTGTGGAATCTGTCACAAATTTGGCAATCTTATTGTAACATTATTCTAATTTACTTAGTTCTGACTTTTTGAGGTTGGTAAGTATGAGGGATGCATATAAGAATGAGGAGAGAGGGTGGGTTCTAGCTATGGCTTTTCTTGCAGCGTCTGTTAAGAATGTTTTGTTTCTATACATTGTTTCCATTTTCTTGTGAACCTTTTTGATTGTGTTAGAAATGTGTATGTCAAAGTTTAGTCTGTTGTCAGTTATGACGCCTAATAGTTTTGTTTGGCAATCTGGGAAAATCCTAGTATTTTTACTGGCAGTGATATAAAAGTTAGCTGGGAGGTTAGCAGGTTTAGGTGGATGAAAGATCATAAGTTTAGTTTTATTAGGGTTGAGAATGAGTTGTGAGTTTCCTAGTTTCAATATCAGAGAAGGCTTTTTGTGTGAATGTAAGAAGTTGAGCTATTATGGATGCTGTACATATGAGGGTTGAATCGTGTGTGTATTGTATCATAGATGCTTGAGAGGAGGCAGTATTAAGATCATTTATGAATATGCTGAAGAGGAGGGGCCCTAGGACTAAACCCTGAGGAACTCCAAGTGTAACAGGAAGGAGTGGGGACAGATCTTGCTTCCATTTCACAGCTTGCTGGTAGCTATATAGATAACTTTGAAACCGGTCAACAGCATTAGGGTTGATATTAAGATTATTCAGAGTGGACAGTAACTTAGGATGGGAAACTGTATTGAATGCTTTAGACATGTACAAAAAGACTGAAGACACTATTTGCCATCATCTTTGAATTAATTTATAGTATTAGTGAAACTTATAAGAGCTGTAGTAGTGCTATGATATGTTTGGAATCCATGCTGTGACGATGAGATGAGATTATTTATTTACAAATATAAGTACCTTTATCTGCACTTTTTTTTCAAAAAATACAGTATTTAAATTGATTTTAACTGTGTTGCAGGAATATTAACTGAACTGGAAGTTAGTCAGTGTTTGCTGAATTTTGTTATTTGCTAGTAATTACAGGTGTGGGGGTAGCCACATTCTTTGATTTCCTGTCCTTGCCTATTTAAGTGGTACAGTGTGAAATATTTTCTGCTTAAAAACCTCAGCTTTGGCCGGCTAAGAACTAGCTGTATTCAACTGGACGTATAAGAGAATTTAAGTACCTTTATCTGCACTTTTTTTTCAAAAATACAGTATTTAAATTGATTTTAACTGTGTTGCAGGAATATTAACTGAACTGGAAGTTAGTCAGTGTTTGCTGAATTTTGTTATTTGCTAGTAATTACAGGTGTGGGGGTAGCCACATTCTTTGATTTCCTGTCCTTGCCTATTTAAGTGGTACAGTGTGAAATATTTTCTGCTTAAAAACCTCAGCTTTGGCCGGCTAAGAACTAGTTGTATTCAACTGGACGTATAAGAGAATTTAAGTACGTTTATCTGCACTTTTTTTTTTCAAAAATACAGTATTTAAATTGATTTTAACTGTGTTGCAGGAATATTAACAGAACTGGAAGTTTTGACTCTGCTCTTCAGTTAGTCCTACCCACCCTCCCTGTTTTTGTTTTGGTGTTAATCTTAGTGGCCTTGAAACTGCCCGCCCCTCTTGTAAATTTGTGTTTGGATACTCCTTCTGGGCCCATCTCATTTGCTCACTCAACTGAGTGCAGTGAGATCATATTCTGATTTCAGGCACTCCTACTGTGTACAAAGAGAGCATCTGGGAAACAGAAAAAAAATTAAGCTTGTTTCCTGCCTTTCCTGTTAAGTGGTATAGACTATTTGTAGGCTTCTGAGCCCCCAAGCCCTTCTATGTTGGAGGGAAGCCTTCTAGCTTAGTTTTTTTTTTCTTATAACTAGCCAGTTTTCTAGTTTCAGCACTCAAATCTGTTTCTTTGATCTCAGCACTTGTTCAGAAAAAAAAAATCATCTGCTTTTACTGTACTTGTGTTTCTACCTATTTTATTTTACTTTTGCATCATCTTAAAAGTACTCAATTGTATTTATTACTGCTTGGTGTAACTCATTCTAAGCCTTTTGGTTTAAACACTTGGGCTTCGGACCAGTTGTTTTGCACTGAGAGGGTTTGTGGTCTGCACTGTAGTGGCAGAACAGGTAGCTTACATCCTTCTAGGTTGGGAACTGCTGATTGAAGGCTCAGTGTCTGTTATTCTAAAAGTGTATTAATTCTGGTTTAAGCGCTTGGGCTTTCAGGCCAGTTATTTTACATTAAGAGGGTTCGTGGTCTGCACTCTTGTGGGAGGAGTGACTGGACTCTGCCCTTCTGAGCTGGGAATTTCTGGTTAAAGGCTTATAGTGCATGCATATCTGAACTGCTTCTTACTGAAGTTGGTGCGCCTTGTTTGCTGTGGCATAGACTGGATTCGGGCCTGCTGGATCTAGCTTTGTTTGTGTAACTTGAGCACTAATCCAGGCATTCTCTAAAGTATTCAATTGCATTTATTACTGCTTGGTAGTAACTTGATTAAAGTGTAGCTATCATTCTAAGTCTTTTGGATTAAGCACTTGGGCTTCAGACCAGTTGTTTTACATTAGGAAGGTTTGTGGCATGCACTGTGGTGGCAGGACAGGTAGCTTTCATCCTTCTAAGTTGGGAACTGCTGACTGAGAGCCCAGTGTCTGTTATTCTTAAAGTGTATTAGTTCTAGTTTAAGCACTTGGGCTTCAGGCCAGTTATTTTACATTATGAAGGTTTGTGGTTTACACTTTTGTGGGAGAAGAGGCTGGACTCTGCCCTTCTGAGCTGGGAATTTCTGGTTAAAGGTTTATAGTGCCTGAATATTTGAACTGTATCTTACTGAAATTGGTACACCTTATTTGCTGTAGCATAGACTAGATCCAGGCCTGCTGAATCTAGCTTTGTTTATATGCTTGTTGTTTGTTTGCTTGTTATTTCCCTGGAACACTAATTCCACCTAATACGCAGCTTCTCAGCGCTTCTTTGGATCACTAGTGATATCTGCATTGCTTACTGTACTTATTTTCTTGTTTCACTTGAAAGAAAGTTACTGTTTGTCGTTTTTGCATTTAAGTTACCTGTAACACATTGCACTTAAGTTACCTGGCACTTGCTCACTAAAGCAATTATATAAGTCAGCACTAAAAATTAAAAGCACTACACCGTCACTCCCCACTGGCCATTTTTTTCAATTATAAAGGAATTCCCAATATTATTCTAGCATGTCCAAAGGTCAGTTGTCAATCTCCTCTCCGGTCCAGCTGGTGAATCTGGGAATCTTGAGGCAATGTTACAACTGCCTCATGTACACAGACATCCCTCTCCTCCTCCCAACAAATTCCAACACATGTGAGAGATGCAACCATATAGCCAAACTGGAGGCTAAGCTCTCTCAACTCAGTACTGGCATAACCAGTCAGGAGGAGAAGGAAACCACATTCACTACAATTGCAGTCTCACATAGACCTACCATGACAGCAAACCAAACACATAATCACACAAAAACATACTCGGAGGCTCTAAATAAAGATCTGCCTAAGCAGCAGAGACCTTCAAAGCAGACACCCAAGCAACTGCTACCCCAAAACAAAACACGTGCAACACATATCTCACAAAGCCAGTATGCCAAACAGTCACAGCCCTTAAGACTAAACAACACACCTGATACACTTGTAATAGGAGACTCTATCGTCAGGCACACTGACGTCCCACTCACCAGGCTGAACAAGGAGAGGGTCATGGTGAGCAGCCTGTCGGGCGCTAAGATCCGCCACATAACACAAGCACTCAGGTCACTCCAAGGCAAGTACAAATATGACTCAGTCATTGTCCATGCTGGTGTGAATGACCTGAGACATACCTCCCTGGACTACATGAAAAGAGACATAGAGGAGCTCACTGAGCATGTAGCCCAGGCCAGTATGACCCTGACCTTGAGTAGCATTTTACCCTCACCAAGAATGATGCCACAATATGAAGACAAGATGATCAATTTCAACAATTGGCTTAAGTACTGGTGTCATTCAAAGGGGATCCAATGCCTGTCAGCTTGGGATGATATGCTCGACAAGCCACGATGCTTAACTAGGGACGGCTTGCACCTGTCACCCCTGGGCTTTCGGATATTGGCAAAGGCTCTTGCTACCCCCATAGTGCCTTTTTTAGGCATGGCTCAAAAGACAAACCCACCTCCATAGGTATCACAAGGGATAAGAAACTAAGAGTAATGCTACTCAACGCCAGAAGTCTAAACCTCAAGATGCACGCACTCAAAACTCTCCTTAGCATGGAGAACATAGATATCTGTGCAGTAACAGAAACCTGGTTCAGGTCTCCCGATAGCACCCCAGCACTACCAGGTTATACCTCATACCATGCTTTTCGGCCCCAAAACTTGGACCGAACCACAAAAGGAGAGGCAGTATCGATATTCATCAAAGATACCCACACCTCCAAGTTGGTGGCAAAGCACGAAGCATCAGAGACTATCCATGTGCAACTAACAGTGGGTAAAACTGCCTTCCAGTTTATAGCCTGCTACAGACCACCCTCCCAAACCCAGGAACCCCACTCAGCCTTCCTGAGAACACTGGAATATATGAAGATCTCTCCAAACACCTTTATATTGGGTGACTTCAACTACCCAAACATAGACTGGGAGCATTACTCTAGCTCCAACACCCTAGCCCAAAGGTTCCTAGAATTTATAAACTCAAATGCTATGGAACAACTTGTTACCACTCCCACAAGAGGGGAAAACATACTGGACCTGATCATCACCAACATGGGGACTCTATGCTCCAGACCAGAAGTGTATCCCTCACTGGTAAGATCAGACCATAAACTAATCTCACTGGATATTCACATCCCGACCCCACCCCCTGCCCAGAAAACCACAGTGAAAAACTTCTAAAGCAAATTTCACACTCCTCAAAACCGAGGTGGAATCCTTCAAAGCCCCCAGGCCTGTGGAAAATATGGCCCAGACCGCAGAATCCTTTATAAACGCATTCTATGAACACCTTCAGGAATGCATGGATCATGCAATCCCAAATAAAACCAAGACCCAATCCTCCAAAGGCAGACGTCCTGTCTGGTGGACCCCAGCCATAAACAAACTATACAATAGAAGGAGGAAGCTACTAAATGATAGAGCAAAATCCCAAAAAGGGAAGGCATCACTGATCAGTATTAGCAAAAATCTACGGGCACTCATAAAATTGTCTAAGGCCAGCTTCGAGAGAAAAATTGCACAGGACACTAAGGATAATCACAAGGCTTTCTTTAGTTATGTTAGGAACCTGGGTGGTAATTCCCAGATATGCTCAGAATTAGTCCAAAATGACAAAAAATACACCAAACCCACAGACATTGCCAACATCCTAGCTGACAGGTTCAGTGCAAACTCCCCCCCACCACCAAAAGGGCAAATATCTATCCCAGCAGAGTGCTGCCCCCCTGACATCTCAGATGCTCACGTAAGAGCCGCCCTCTCCAAAGCAAAAAACACAGCATCAATGGGACCAGACAGTGTCCCAGGCTGTGTCCTACATGAACTCCAAGAAGAGCTAAACCCAAACATAAAACTACTGTTCAATCTCAGCATTACTACAGGATATGTGCCCACAGAGTGGCGTACAGCAACAGTGGTCCCTCTCCATAAAGGTGGTGCCTCAACAGATCCTGGAAACTATCGCCCCATAAGCCTGACTAGCTTGGTCTGCAAAGCTATGGAAAGGATCATCATGGACCTCATAAATAAAGATATTGGGGACCTACAGACACTGGATCCTACCCAGTTCGGCTTTGTTAAGGGCAGATCCTGCCTCTTAAACCTGGTTGATTTCTTTGAAACAGTCACCAAGGCCATTGGCGAGGGGAAGGTGGTCCACACAGCCTACCTGGACCTCGCAAAAGCCTTCGATACAATACCCCACTCGGGCATTATAGATAAGCTCACCAGCTTAAATATAAACCCCTATGTCACTAGATGGATTGCAAACTGGCTCAAGGACAAAACCCACATGGTTAGAATTGCTGGAGCCATGTCAACAGACAACTGGTGCCAGAGCCATGGCCTCAAGCTAAATGCCAAAAAGTGTATAGTCATCCCCTTTGGCAAAAACAAAGTGCCCACAAATTACCACATAGGTGGTAATCCATTAAGTACAAAAGAAGTAATTAGGGACCTGGGGACCCAAGTTGATAGCAATCTCTCATTTGACAACCACGTGGCCAAAGTGGTTAGAAAAACATTTTATATAGCCCACCTAATCATGAAGGGATTCACATCTAGATCAGGGGAGGTCATCGTGCCTCTTTACTCATCCCTCATCAGGCCCATAATTGAGTACAATGCCCCTTTTGGGATGTACCTTACCAGACACCTGCAGCAACTGGAAAGACCCCAAAAGTACCTCACCAAGAGGATCAAAAGGCTCAAACAGATGCCATATGCTGCCCGGTTAAAGAAACTCCAGCTTTACTCAGTGGCATACCGCATGTTCAGAGGCGATCTGTGCCTGACGTATAAAGCTATGTCCAACCCAGAATTAATGGACATGCTGCACCTCAGAAAATCCAACTCCCATTGAGCTACGCGCTCGAGAGACTTGAACCTCAGCACTGAAATAAATAGGACATGCTGGAGGGACAGATTCATAACCCAGAGGCTCCCTTCACTCTGGAATAAAATTCCAGTCCAGGTTAGGCAGAGTCCCTCATTGACTCTCTTCAAGAGGAATCTTGATGAGTGGATGGGAGAGCGTAGGTTTACCCCGGGTATCACTTCTGTGTCACTGTTAGACAGAGGCACAGTATACTAACCTTGAAAAAGGGCATAGCAAAATAAATTTAAAATGGGTGGCGAAAGCCAAACACATTCTGGCTAGGCTTATAAATGCCCTAGGGCAGATAGCCTAGTATGAACCTATGAACCTATGAACCTATACCATCATTAAATGCTGTTTGACACACATCAATATAAATTCATATTGATTACACAGTTTCATAAGTCTTGTCTCATACACATGTTGTTAATCTGCAATATACATAACAATGTATCACATGTTTTGATACAAGTGCACCATTGAGGAATTCATTGTATGTGCAGTTGTGTTGCCAGAACCAAGGATTACTGAGGGGGTCAGCAGCACCATTGTGTGACTATTATCATTTGTGTCAGGAAATTGTCTGCATGAGGCACAAATAACTGATCTGTAATGTGTCTTGATATGGCATCATGCTGCTCAAACACAGCTTGCCATGAAACACATATCAGCATATGTTGTGCAATTGATGTAAGTACATGACATTGTTACAGTTGTATGATTATATGCATGGTACCAGTGTGTGGAATGTGATGAATGACCACAGTTCTATGTGTAGGTCTTACAAATCATGTATTCCAATTCAATTGAAATGTTAACTGGAATACACAACTAAGCACAGATGTGCATTTGGATGCCATCAGACATACCCAACCGGAGTCCATAGGCAATCTGACTGTTTGTCTGACATGTCACCCCCTGTCACCACTGTCCATCAACCAAAGTATACAAGTAACCCTTACTCAGTTTCTATACTAAGGACACATCTGTGTGCTCTATACAGCTAATAACACAGAATCAATGGGCTGTGACAACACCACAGATTGCTTATAGCATGACTCAGAACAAGGACCTACCAGACACGGTTGAATCCAGAATTCAACACAGCCTCCAGATGGAATAAATTCCCATAGGAGGGTGTACATCAACATGCATCCATATGATTGGGGTGGGACAGCACATGATGTATGTACATATTGATACATCCTGACTATCCTCATCTGTGAGGAAGACCAACATGTCATCTTGGACCTTTTCTAAATGTGCACTGGTAATATCCCAGCTCTGTGTGAAAGACATGTGTGATTTGCTCATGCTACATCCATGTCTGTTACATCTATTATATGTCCTCAAGAAAATCAACACGGGCATGCATGATGACAACAGTATCATCCTGCAGAACTTGACCAGACCAAGGGATTTGACACAAATCCACACTGAGGTATTACTGCAACACTCCCACAAGTGGCCATAAACACCTATATCATCAAGTGGGTAGACCACTAGATCACATAAGTGACATATAAATATATTGAAGTGCATCAGGTGGTCTATATCTAGAGTTCAGTCATCAGGTCCATAACTCATGGCTTTGTGCTAAGCCTTTTCCTATCCATTATTTAAGTCACAGACATCAAGAATGACATACACATCCTGTGTCCAAGCAGATGTCTGGAGGGCTGCAGATTGTGGACAATCATTGAATCTAACTGTAATATTAGTATAATACAGGCAGTATCAACACACACAAAAGGTGCTACCACACCCATGAAAACACATGAGATGAAACAAAACCATGGGTGGATTTGTTATTTTATAAAAGCAAATGCACAACCTAATGATAATGTAGACAGCAAACCCCTATGAGCAGACCAAGTTTTATCTGACCTGTGTAGTGAGGTAAATGGCATGTGGAACATCCACCAGCATTTGCCTACAGTAATGACTACTCCTTTGTATGTAACACAACTCCTGAGTATGTGCAGGACATTCACATCAAAGGCTATAGTTCCACAGTTCACAGCCTTCATCACACCAGTAACTGGTACAATGCAACCTTTTTCATTTACCTCCCTACACATCTTCCAGGGATGCATAACTTAAGTGTACCACATTTGCCACAGTGAACTCCCACACATCTTATTGGTCATACTAAGTATTCTTTTTGTTGCATAAACATTACTGTCTGATGGTATGGAAACCCCATCAAGGTGTGATACTTGCTCCAGTAATGCACACCGTCCATACATAGTGGATTGACAACATTGATGGCATGGGTTACATTCATGACAATGTGGATTGTGCCATATATATGCCATGCACACTTGTCAACTAATATGGATTGATCATAATCTTACATACTGGTATAGCAGTGTCTCTTCTAACACCTTCAGCAGATGTTACAGTGTCGGGACGGTGTGCTTGATTCCCCCTATAGATTGTGGACAACTCATAATAGTTGTACAAGTACATTCATGCAGAACCATATATGATCACTCACAATTACATAGGTTATGTCAGAGACATGGGATTACTGGTGGTATTAGTCTGATATTGTCCATGATTGTGTGTGCTTCTGTTTACTGTTGTCCATGAGGCTGTAACTATGTGTCCATCTTGGTTGAGACCTCTGCTGACATTACAGTCATATTCAGGCAACTCATTTTGCACAACTTCACAATATGTACTTAACCCCTATTGTATATAACATCCCTGATATATGTCCTCTCCATTGTCAGGATGTTTTTATCACAAAGAAATCTTCTCCATTTTTATGTCACCTTGTATAACATACATATAATATACATTTAATGTGAAGTCTATACTGTATCATGTTGATATGTGATTAGGGTTCCTGCAACAACTGCCTTCAATGACATGCCCTTATCTGCCGTTTATTGACAGGTTTCACCTCTCCTCTTTCCCTTTTACATTCCTACAATTCATCTCTGTATTCCTATTTAATACACACACACTTCCGTGACTGTTTATTTTTAATGGCAGTCTATGTACCATTAGGGATCATTTACACAACTTTTGCTCAGTATGTCTAACACAGGTTTACACAACAGTCTGCACTGTACACTTTCATATAATGTGTCGGAACTGTATACATTGCTTTATTCATAACACTGACAATCTTTCTGGCATACCGTGCAAACATGCTGACCTAGTTAGCATGTAGGTGAACAGGTTTACATGTCTGCTGCTGTCCATATTACTTTACGTGGTTTCATAGCCAGCAACACTGTTGCTAGCCATAACACTGCACTTGTTTACATTTAAACATGGTGCATGGCATGAATATCTAATTAGTGCTGCTGTTCACTGTGCAAGCACGTAAACTCCATGTAGGCTTTGCACAAAGCCTACATTGAATTTATTGAATCCCCAGGATTGTACAATACCTGTTGTACAATACCTTATGTATGTGAAATAGAAGCAAAGAAGTCAGAACTTTTTAAAAACATGAGAAGACAAAGAAATATGAAAGCAAAGATAGTAATCAGACAGATGGTGTGGAAGAAAAGGCTGCTGAACAATTGGAGCTGTTAAATTAAACTCTGCTAAGGAATCTTTCACCTGCTTACTCCAGCTATGTGCTCAGCCATTAACAAAACTGGACTCCTACCATTTTTTGAGTAAGGCTTGTCTTTTTTTTTTTAATCAGCTCATGACATCCATAGACTGCAGAGTGCTGAAAACATAATCTGTAGATTTGCATTATTTGCCAGCCCTTATACACAACACTGCAACTTCCTACAGGGTCGCATTTGTTCCCAGTCACAGAAATGACAACCTTACTCCTGGGAAATCTAGTTTATAAAATTATAAAGCATGGTTACTGCCCACCTCTGCAAAGAAAACTACCAATCAGGGGACAAATGTACCCCCTAAAAAGTTGCCAAGAAAACAATATTTTCTTAATCTGATCAACTTTTTAAACTTACTGGAGAGCATGCCTTTTCCAAATTTGGCCCAGCATTATGGAACAACTCCCCTCAAAATAAAAAGCCAGGACTCCCTCTAGGAGTTGAAGACCACACTATCCAAAAACCTTCACAATGATGCTAAATGTAAATGCTTTGGAAACAATGGTTAACTAATGCATCTCTATACAATATGCTCCTTTTATAGTCCCCCTTATCTTTTCTCTAAAGCCCACTTTAAAGAATGTTTTCATGAGTGTATTGCACATACTGAATTGCATACTGTATATCATTTACTATGTAGAAAATATCAAGGTATACTTGTATTCTATCATTAATTTCAAGTGTACATAATAATTATCCAGATTTCCTAAAGCTCAGGTAACCTCAAAGAATGTTTCCATACTATCACAATATATCTGTTGTACATACTGTATAAAGTTAATTACTCTTTTTGAATATTTTTACTCTGGCAGGCATTTGTAAGACTGTACATAGTTAACAAGAGCTTATGGCAGTATTAGTCTGTGAATTAATACTGCATAATAAGTTATTCCACATTATTACCTTCTTCTTCCATCTTTGACAGCACCATAGATCTGAATGGCTTGTTTTTGTAACTCTGTACTTTGTTTAAATCTTTTATATTTTGCCCAAGGCCTGGGTCATGGCTGTAAATGATCCATGGTTCAGCCCACTTATCTGATTAGTAAACTGAAAAATAAAATAAAATGAATAAATAAAATAAAACTTATGCCTTTGTCTAGTTCTGATGAATGAAGCAAATGGATGTTTATCCAATCCATCCAACAGAAGAGCCCGTGGTAAGGTGCATGACTGCACTCCATTCACCGAAAAAGATTCCAGAAATAACTGCAAAAATAAAAGTACACAAGGAAATCAGGCATGAGTCGCTCTGGAATTCATATAAAACTTGGAGATACTGTAATGTCCTTGGAAAACAGATAGGTAAGTAATAACACCACACAGGGTGGGCATTGTCAGGGAATTAACACGTCTAGGTCTTACCACCCATTTAAGGGAGTTAATTCCCTGATAACACCCACCTTTGGAGTGGGGCATTATTCTGCTTTGAGACGGGGCTACTTCTCAAATTGTTTTTCTTTTTTATTATTTATTTTTTATTATTATATAACATTTTTAATATATCACTCATGTAAAATACTTCCTCCACTTAATGTTTCAAACTTGCTGTAGCATATGTAATCATTGTTGGAGTAAGAATTTCACATCCACAATATAAGTATATAAGTTGTGTAAGTATTTAATGTCTACGCACTCAGATATGCATGCACACACACACACACACACACACACACACACACACACACACACACACACACACACACACACACACACACACACACACAGCAGTTACAGGCACTTTGCTATGTGAATACATCTCAGATTACTCATTATGATCAAATGACTGAAAAAAAAATCATAGAATGCAAGGCATTGCCTATCCACCACCACCTCTTAAATGTGCCTGATTTTAGGTTCGTATGTTCATAAGCTGTTACTAGGTTAACAACCACTAGGGCCTTTACAAGCATAACCACTTACCCCATTTGGGTCCCAAGTATCATGGGTGTCTAAATAGGGGGCATATGGAGGTGACTACGGATTTGTGGGATGGTGTTAGGATAATACTTTTCTTATTCATGGCCACTGTCCATAATGGACATGGGGTCCAGACCATAGGTAAATTTACAATTTCCCATCCAATTGTCAAGGGTTCCTTTGAACAGAGTCAGTGATGAACTCTGTTCTGTATGGATCAGGACCCTATTCCATAGTGCAGAGACACTTTGAGACAGATATCTGTCTCTCCAGCATGTTTTGTTTATGTCACAAGTGAAGTTCAGATCCGTGGATCTAGTGTTTCTAGTGCTGTTTGTTTTTTTTTTTGCACATGTGCAACAGATCCATCAGGACTGGATCTGATGAAGCCCTGTATGCCAGCCAAAAATCCTCTTTCAGCAACCAGTAGAAGACAGAGGCTTTAGGCCATCAGTGTAAGGCAGGGTATTCATGTCCTGAATTCTCCCAGTGAGAAACCTTTTTGGGTATTCCAACTGTTGCAAATGTCTGGTTGGATACATACCAAAGGGGGCATTGTATTCAATGATAGGTCGGATAAGGGCCAAGTAAAAGTAGTAATATAACTTCCATGGACCTGGACCCCATACCCTTACCTATAATTTGGATGATATAGGATGATTCTTACTATACTAACTACAAGTTGGTCAAAGGCCAGATTGCTGTCTACATATGTTCCCAATTTCCTTACTACTGAGTCAACACTTAGGGGGTGTTTTGCTGATAGAGTAATTAACCTGGGTTGACAGTTTCCCAAAAGAACTTATAATGTATTTTTTGGCATTGAATTTTAGGCTATGGCTTTGACACAAGTCATTTGTCTGTGTTAAACAGTCTTGCAAGATGTCAGTGTCTTGGAGGGAAGCTATAATAGCTCACAATTTACAATCATCTATGAACTTGGTGAGTCAGAGGCATTGAACATTAATTCTGACTTCTGAAAAGTAGATGCTAAACAGCAGTGGGCCCAACAAGGAACCCTGGGGTACTACACTGGTGACGAGTCTCTTGGTGGAGGTGGCCTCACCGATCCTGACTTTTTGGGTCCCGTCTGTGAGTCAGCCAGCAATTCAGCAAGTTATGTAGAGATTTGTGCCTAGCTCAAAGAGCTTGGCAACAGTGTCTGAGTGAGGTATTGCAGTGAGTGCCTTGACTAAGTCAATATACACAGTATGCACTGTTTAGCCTCCTACCATTGCTTTGGAGACCCTCTCAAAGAAGTCTGCCAACTTAAGTTGGCATGGCTTTCCATTAACAAAGCCAAATTTAAATGGTTCCAGAGTCTGTAGTTGCCAATGTCCTTCTTTATCATTTCCATGATAATTTGTTCCATGACTTTGCAAATTAGGCTTGTTAGACTGATAGTTCCCTGAGTCAGTTGATGGTCCACCCTTGTGGAGGTGGAATGACTGTACTGGTCCTCCATTCACTTGGAACATAGCTCGTTTCAAGTCCCTAGTTGAAAAGTGCCTTAAGTAGTCCTGATAGGTTATGTTTTATACTGTTCGGGAGGCAACTGGAGATTTGTCAGGACTCAAGGTGGTGGTGTTCTTTAGTGAGTGCAGTAGTATGTTGGAGGTGAGTTTACATTGTGGCGCTGGGGAGGAGGGGGTGAGGGTGAAGTTTGTGCTAAATGTATCAGATAGTAGATATGCCATGTCACCCTGATCAGTGAAGGTGATATCATTCGCCACCAGTTCAGCACACTGCTAAGTGTTACCTTTAAAGTTCCAGATACAGCTGAAGAAGGCCTTGTGATGGTCCTTAGCCTCTGAGGCTATCCTGACCTCATAGTTGGCCTTGCTGGACTTATTTAGACCTGTTAGTTTCTTGTTTAGTTACATAACAGAGCACTCAGTTTTAAGGAAGTTTTTCTTCCTGATTTTCTCCGTGAGTTTTCTTCTTCTATTATATAACCTATTTAGGAGAGTATTCCACCCATGGGGTTTGATTTTGATGTTTGTTTTTATTTTAATTCTGATAGATAAGGCAGCATCTATGCAGCCATTCACATTTGTACAGGGGCACTGTGTATAATTTTGTATAGGTAGCTGTGGTCTCAGGGTTAGGGGGAGCCTTGAATTTTGACAGAATGTCACTTAATAGGATGTAGTTTGACTTAGAATAGTTCTGGTTACTGATTTAGCTGGGTTTTCCATGTTGATTTTTATTTCAAAGGAGACAGTTTTGTGATCTGACCTCACTAGTGATGAGATGACACAGGTGGATTGCAAAAGTCCTCCATACAAGATACAGCATGTTTGATCCTCTGGTCAGAGAGTGCACTATCTGTTTGAATGTGTTTATGTTAATAAAGTCCATGAAGCATTGTGTCTAACTTTGAGACAGTGTGAGTTTCCCAGTTTATAGAGGAGTAGTTAAAGTCACTCATGAATAGGGTGCTTGGTTCAATGGTGAGCACCCCTAGTATGTTTAGATAAGAATTATGAGACTCTAGAGGCATAGATGGGGACCTGCACCTAGCCATGATTAATGTGAGGGACTTTATCTAGGCTGACGTGCATGTGGATGAGCTATGCATTTTGCTGCATAGCTCTTCTTTGTCCCTTGTAGAATATCTTATTTTCTGGTAAATCACTAAAGATTAGTCAGTCAATAAGTTTCACACTTCTTATTGTTTAGGGGATGCATGCCGATGGATTGGCTGTAATGCAGTCAAAACAAGTTGGTATGCGCTGCCTCTGTCTCTCTCTCTCTCTCTCTCTCTTGCTTACACTTTCTCTCTCTCTTTTTTTCACATGACCAATACAAACATACACACACACACACACACACACACACACACACACACACACACACACACACACACATTTTTTTTAAATTTTTTAAATTTTATATTTGCTGAACAGCAAAGACTCAGCATGCGCACACACACACACACACACACACACACACACACACACACACACATTAAATATCTTTCAGAAAGAACTAAAGCAAAAACATGACTGCAGTTTTAACACAGAGACAAAAAAGCAAGAAATTTATGTACATTTATTAAACAGTGAAATTCCATTTTCGTGAGCTGAACTTTCAGGAAGTATACCACTGAGTAAGTGCAATATGCAGTGAGTTACAGTTAAGGAGTCTTGACATATTCAGTTCTGTACTCCCGTGTCTTACACAGTAGCCCTTCCCATTAACAATTGCAGGTCATATAGTAGTCCTTCTCCATACCATCTGTACCCCCTCCCAGTTGAAATACTATTCTCCCACAATGTGACCTACCACTGCTACTTACTGATAAATTACTTTTCCATCCTTTAAATGTTTCATACGTTCTCTGGTGTCAGCAAGGAGGCTTCAGGCAGATTCCTACCTCTTCCTCTCCTATCTATTTCTATTCTAGTAAGCACTGAGGCAGTCCTGTGGGGGTAGTAAGGAGGCTTGCCAAATCAACATCATGCTCATTTCTGCTTCATTTCATTGTGCTGTTTTGGAGGAGGTAAAGGAAAGCTGGCACAGTTGCCTATATTTCTCCTGAGTTAGTCCTCCTGGGTTGATCCTTTTCCAGCAAAAAAAGAAAATCCTCAAACCTTCTCGCCTCTTTTCTGATCTGTATTAGTCCCCAGCCATCACAACTTGGTCATCAATTGTTTTTCCTCAGCTGTTACTTCTACACTCCCCTTGTGTTTGCTTACTCTCATCCAAACTCTGCCCATTGTTATATCACCCTCTGTCCATCTTCCCTCATGTATTTCATAACAATTCATAATTTAATGTACTGTATCACTCAGATTGACTTCATACAAACAAACATGGTGATAGTAACATACCAGGGACCTGTACGTAAGCCAAATGTGTCTTTTTTTCTGTCTTTCTTCATTATGTTACTGCTTTACTGCTCATCCTTCAACATTTTTCATACTTCTCACAAGATACACAAATGCAGTCAATTTTCATCTCTCTCTCTTAAAACTCATATTTCTTCCACTCTTCCCAATATTCTTTGTCACCCCTAAATCATAATATCAAAGCCCTTATTGTTCAGCTCCAAATATACTTAAACCTTTCTATCACTAATTGCTAACAACTAAACCTAACTCTCTCTACTCACAGCTCCTACTATAATCACTAAAAACCTGTCAGCTATGCTTCATCCTATGAACACTTCCTAGACTATTGTTACAGTCTGGGAAATCAGGCAATATATAAGTCTATAATACATTTGTAGTCACTCCTGTCTTGTCACACCTTCAGTTTCTCACACCACAAAGGTTTGCTCACTTTAATTGCAGGAGTCAACAACAAATGGACCCTCTTGAAGTCTGGATTTTCAACCATTCTTCAGACAAAATGTTCATTTTGCTAATCATTTCAAGAAAGAGAATGAAGTCTTTTACCCCCCTTCCATTCCTCTTATTCAAAATTCTTACTCCTAAATAAGCAGTAATAGTCAAGAAACAAAGACTGGAGGCAGAACTTTATTGCTAAATTCAAAAACACACTGCATGCTATTAAACTGTCTGAATTTACTGCACAGAATATTTTAATTTCTACCTGCCTACTAGCCATAGGCACTCTTGGTGGTTGCATTAAACTGTATCAAGCTTCAGTTTAACTATCCTCACTCTCCAACACCGTCAGTCCATTGCTTAATGCACTAGCCCCTTTCATCTGTCAGAAGAAATGTTATTATGCTAGGGGGCCTTAGCACCAGCTAGATAGGTCACTGCCATAATGAACTAGTTTGTCTTTCTTTTCTACATCCCATTACTTGGCTAGTAACTCTCCCAAACAATTCTGATCCAAATTCTGGAAATGACTTGGTATTAGAAGTAATAACAGGACAGTGCAAATCCACACTCATTCTTTCAAAGTCTCTTATCAGTCTCTGTTCATTCTTCTCCACTTGGACATTCAAAACACATGAACTACCATCAATTGTCACTAACTGTCATACATTCTTTATGTGCTTTATTTCTCGCTTTGAGTGATCTCCTTTATTAACTTTGCCTTGACTCTGCTGAAACCTTTTACTTTTTAATACTACCTCAGTTCACTTATAAACTCTGTGTCTGTTCTATAAAGAAACAGTTTACAAGCATTCACTGCCTTTGGCTTACTAACAAAATTAAAAATACTACACGTGCTAGAAAAGAGGTCTACAGCTTACGGAAATTAAATAAACAACCCAGCATACTATAACCAGGTCTTCTTTCATATATCTAACATCAGGGTTGGTAATAAAGCTACCAAACCTTGTCATTGTTGAGCAAAATAACATACTGTATTTAGCAACTCAAAACTCACATCTGAAAATTAAAAAAAGTCTGAAATTAAAAAAAGTAATCTGGAATAAGCATGCCTCACCCATTAAATATCTAATCTTCTCTTTGTATGCTTACTACACTTATCAAGGCAGTAAACACATTATAAGAGGTTAATTCACATCCTCTTTATTTGTCCTGTTCCACTTCGATAAACACACAACACCGAATGACATTTGATGACCTTTAATAGACTTCCATAAAAATGATTGTTAACCAATAGTTATAAATTTCAGCCAAAAACACGTGATAATAACATCCATGAAAGAAAACATAAAATAACCATAAGGGCAGCGTATCTCTCACCCTTGATAAGCAGCGTCCCCCACTTGCTCACTTATCTTTGCACTAACAAGGCAGCATTCCTGCTCACCTTCAATCTATTGAATTACACCACCATCCAAATAAGCAGCTCTGCTTGCTTATTAACTTATCCACCAGAGCAACTGCTCACTTTCTTTCCAAACTTATTAAATTGCACATCCATCACCAGAGGGGGAACAGAAGAGGGCAGGTTTGCCCCTCTTCTACGCCTTCCCCACTAACATAAACACAAACCCTGCTAATAAAAAAAGGGAGGGTGGAAGGGTAGCAAGTTCATGCCAAAATATGACTCCTACCTCAACTACACTTGATAAAACTCTCTAATCCCCTCCCTGTCCTTACCTCATTTCCTCCTAACATCCCTCCCTCCCAGTTAACCCTATCCTACCCTTATCCTTTTAATTCTTGCAAACCTATATATCTAGCACCACATCCCAAGACAAAAGGGTCTGTTCAAAACCTCATTTGTCCTGTTCCACTTCAATAAACACACAACATCGAATGACATTTGATGACCTTTATTAGACTTCCATAAAAATGATTGTTAACCAATAGTTAGAAATTTCAGCCAAAAACACGTGATAATAACATCCATGAAAGAAGACATAAAATAAACATAAGGGCAGCTTATCACTTACCCTTGATAAGCAGCACCCCCCACTTGCTCACTTATTTTTGCACTAACAAGGCAGCATTCCCACTCATCTTCAGTTTATTGAATTACACCACCATCCAAATAAGCAGCTCTGCTTGCTTATTAACTTATCCACCAGAGCAACTGCTCACTTTCTTTCCAAACTTATTGAATTGCACATCCATCACCAGAGGGGGAACAAAAGAGGGCAAGCCTGCCTCTCTTCTCCCCCCACCAGCCTGACCAGGCTGTTCCCCCTCTCTCCGACCACTTCTAGCAACCTAACCACCAGTTAGGCACTAGGTCAAACATCATTCAGCCTACCCATCCTCCCTAACCCAGCTGGATCCAAATCATTACCTTCTAACCCTATACATAACTCATAAAAACAGCCGAGTACCTAAAACTGAAAACAAACCACTAACCCCTCACCTATGCCAAAATAGCAACCATAACCTCATCACCTACCATGACTACTGCCATAACGTAATTAGACCACACCACCCAACCACAGGAAGCATCACAATGAAACCAAAAGCCTTATCAGCCACAGGACCCACTACTAAGCACACCGCCACATTGCAACCCCATAGTACCATCCAATGAAAAGAAAAATGTTTGTGCTCTCCAATGAATGTAAAACCCCACTTAAATCTCTTCTAAATTCCATTTAATAAAATGCTAACAGCACATCAACTACCCATTATAAACAATAAGAAACTTAAACCACCATCCTGGCTGGTAGCAATATGACCTCAAAACACCACCATCAAGGCTGGCATTACCCACAATAAACCAAAACAGACACAACTAACTCAACACAATATACCAACAAACTAGAGAATGCCCGATGCCACCAGATCAAAGAAGGTCCATGACATACTATTACCATCCAGGATGTAGTGAATAAACCCAACCCATTCTCTCCGGAAACCACAGTAACTCAAAGCTGAATCATCCTAGCAAACCTCCACATCTAGATTACAAGCCTAATTTACTTAATGCAACCTGCTAATCTCCTACCCCTGATGTCTACCACACTATCTGACCCCTTCCAAAGAAGACCCCACTACCCCTAAAACAGTGTAATATTCAACCCCGGTGCTCCTCGCACAGGATCAAACCAACAACATTACCATGTGACAACAGGTAAAAAAAAAAACATAACAAATGAAACAACTCCATATTCAGCTGTACTGCTGGCAACCCATGACCTTTTATACCGCTCCGTCAGCCGAATCCTCCTCACCTTCTACGCTTGCCTGTCGAATCCACATTTCTTCAATCCCCCAAGCAATACAAACTCTGCATGTCCCCATTTGCACTCAATAATCTGTAAAGGAAAAGACTGTAAGTATACCACACACACATAAACCAATTCCTTAATGACCATTAAGCACCACCAGTGGCATATCTCATTCATCATCTGCCTAAAATGCAGACACTTCCAGGTGCAGCAACCCCCCTGAAAATAAGATGTGCTAACAAGATCTCCATAGAATAACCTCCCAACATATGAAATTAAATATTGCATAACAAGTCTTATTCAATAAATAAAATTATCACTCTTCTACAACGAAAAATTTCTCAACAAAAGAGCAATTAAACAAAGAAAGTTAAACCCATCTCCACTCCTGCTACCACATACTGTCATCTCATGAACCTGCATTTCCTAAATCAGCCCCCACAACAAAACTTATCTTCCACATCCCCCCAACCATCCTTCTTGACATCCCACAAACCGTTCACCAACCCCAGATTATGCTCCCTAACCCAGCACCTCCTGCCACATTTATAAACACGTGCTAATCTCCCTGAACAAACCTATCTGAAACCCATCCCAAGGCACCACAATGGTAAAATGTACCCACTTGTTAACCTTCACCCAAAAAGATCCAAACAAACAACCCCCCACAAGTATGCCCTGACCCACAGCTCCTGCCACACACACATACCTGCAATCCCATCAAACCCTCCTACTCTGAAAGCCGTACCTAAAACCTGCCTCCCCCTATTAGTCCCAGGCAATAAATAATGAACAAGCTAACTAAATGCCTTACTTAAACTTTCTAGTACTGCATAGTCAACAAAGGACCCAGCTACTCCAACCCACAAAGCTCCATCCACCCCACCTACTTTAAAGTCATATATATGCTCCAACACCTATTGTTATCAGCCCAAGGTGCAAGTCAAATGCTACACATGAGGGGCACATTTGTTACAGCTTTGAAACAAACCAAAAATACACCCCATAGGTTCCTCAGATAACCCAGTAAACCAAATGTCACAGATGCTGCATGTAGCACTTGGCTAGCTTGTGAAAGCCCTAGAGCTAGTAGCACAGTAATTTCCTATGGTCCTATGACTGTTGTGACTCCACCCCACCTGTGGGAACCCAGTACTCCCCCTAAATAATCCCCACCCCTGCTTTACTATGCCTCCAGCATGTCTTCTCACTTGCCCCCAAACTACCCCAAGGTACCAACTCTGACATGCCTTAATGAGCACCAAATAAAACAGGACTACCTGTGACCACATTTTGCACACTCCAGCACCCAAAACATCCATCCCAGCAGAATCCCTTACCTTTCAAAGCAACTTCCTTCAAGACACTAACTGTTGCTCACTCTGCACTCCCCCATCTGTGGTTTCACTGGGATATCAACTGCACCAGCCTCCATCTCCTGTTGCCAACTTGCTTCCGGTCACTGACTGATGCCCACTCTGCACTTCCCCACCTACAAAAAAAAAAAAAAAATGTAAATTCTCAGCACACATGTAAAACAGTCATATAGGCGAGTAGCATACTTTAATGCTTCTGTGACCCTCCCAGCGAACATTGCTCATAAGCCCTTAGCAAAGTGTGTTGCAACTCATACCCCTTTTGTGCCATGCCATGATGTCTGGTATTCTTCATTTGGATATGAAAGGTTAACGGTTATGCAACCAGCAACAGAATTGGTCACCAAAACTCTCCTCCCTCACCTACAATAGCTACCATACCTCTCCAACTCCTACCCAGACCTCCGAACCTCTTAGGGACAAGAAATAAATTTGATTTCACACAAAACACTCTATTTGCAAGTAGCACTTATTCAAGTCCATGACAATAATAATTGATAACAGTAGTACAAAACCAAAACATAAAGCAGAAGGAGAAAATATTTTGGAGGTATTTTTAAAATGGCACTGATACTCAAGTATACATCAAGTGTATGATCCCTCTTTGCTTTCTGATGTTCCCTAAACTAACCATAAACAATCAATGAACACGTATTTCAGACCAATAACTACAACAGAAATACACATGATTCTTGAGCTTTTATGAGGTAAATAAGACATGTAGAAAAGATTGTAAACTCCCTGAGGCCTGCTTTGCTTATCATTTGTATCATATAGCTGCCGTGTTGTATTATGTATGGCCAGAGCAGAAGGGCAGAGAAATGAATGCATCCAAGAAAAGCATCAGCTGATTCCCGTGACAGCTATAGCATTATGATTGGCTGGGGAGGAAGGCCATACCGAGAAGTGTCAGAAATCTGACAGCAGCATGCTACCTAATGCGTGCACATTCATGCAATATGCTCATAGTGCAAAACAAAGACATGAAAAGCATGCACAAAAACAGGGGCCCCAACTGAGTAAATTCCATGATAGCCACTTTTGTTACATCTGCGACAATCTACACAACACCGTGCCATCAAAAAATGCATGCATCTCCAGGACTGTCAAGCTGCAGACATCCATCAATCTGCCACTGCCAAGGATGAACAAAAGACTGGTGACAGCAACCCAACTCAAACCACTAGGCGATAAAAACACCCTGCCCCCCTCCAACAGACACAACATACCACCAGAGTGCCACAAGCAGAAACTGCTACAACCAACAACATGTGCAATTTTCTTTTTTAACATCTAGTCTTGACAGTTCACCCCCGAGGGGTATGCCCGGGAGCCTCATGGCCTGTGAAACAAGTTACCACGAGACCTACTGCCCAGATGAATAGATATAGTAAACCCACGGATGGAACAACAGGCCTTGCACATCATCATTACTGGAGAACTACATACAATCTCCACTCAGTGTGACCAGTCTTTTTTTTAATTTTTTTTGCAGCCCATAATAAAACCCTACAACAGATTGCACAACTCGACTGCCATCATAGTGCCCAAACTCCCAGAGAATGCATACGGACAAGGCCATGAATCCCAGTGAGACAAAACCCCAACAAAGAGGACCTTTTTTTTTTTAATATATAACCTATAGCTGTTCGAAACTCAGAAGGTGGACAAACAATAAGCCCTACACAGCCTGAATTCCCAAAGGGTTCAAAGCCAAAAATAAAATGCCTGTCTCACACTGACAGGACTCAACATGCGAGCCAGCAATAACACTCAGCCCTCCCCCTCTCCCTTCTGTACCCTGTGAAATGGCAAAACCTCAGAAGGCAACAGAGCAACCAGAGAAAACCATCAAAACAAAACCAAAACAGTATAAGGCTTCAATCCCCCACCCTGACAGTGAAATGGTGACAACCAGAGCAGTGCACCACATTGTCCCATATTTCTCACCCTCAAAGCACATGCCACGCATAATGATAACAAAATAAATAAACTATTCCCACTTGCATGTTTCTCAGCACATCTCACAAATTATGTCGGAATTTAACTACTACTACCCAGTAACCCCTCTTATTCACTTAACTGTGCGCCATGAGCCCCGTACAGTATGCAACATTTATACTCTTGAGAGCACGCATGCGTGGCAGCAACCTCTTCTCTCCTGGAGCCCATAGCCCATGAAACAGCCATCTCTGGATCCCCCACCTAAAAAACCACCACAAACATAGACCAGATCCATGCAAGTGAAACCAGTTTCCATCAATCTCAGCTTCTTAATGCAGGAGACTGTGACAAAAACCAGTAGCTATCATTATTACTGCATCATCTTTCAGATGTTTGCTGCTAAATTCTGGAGCATTGGCACTCTTCCATTGTTTGTAAAAGAAATGACATCTGTAAATATTTGCAAACACTGACTAGAAACAGGTGCCTGTGTTATAGGAGAAAGAATCACAGCAAAAGCCTGCCCATACATTAAAGCTGCATGCCCTGAGAACGAGAGCTGTTTACTTCCTCTGTGACAGCACCCCTCCCACCAGCTTTGAGTAGAGTAGCATAGCGGCTGGAAGGCAACTGCTCCAGCCATCCATGAACAGCTGGGAATGCAATACAGGTGGAACTGGTAATACAGAAATGCTATCAGGAGCTATAAGCTTTGCCAGCCTGGTGCTAAATGGAAGAAATGGTACTGTAATAAACCAAGCACAAAAGCTGTTTTTTCTTTTTTTCCTCTTTTCAAGGAGTGGCAGTCTAACACAAACAGTTTATCAAGTCAGTTCTAAAATAGCATGTGTAACTGACCTGTAAGGGGGGGGGCGTTAAAATGCACGCTAAAGGCAGTCACTTAAATAAGCAACCCATCCACACCATGCCAACCTCGTAAACTGTAAACCTGATGAGCCAACTCTAACCACAAAAACCCAGTTCTCAAAATCTGAACAGTTGAGAGGTAAGGCCTTAATATGCCATCGCTTAACCACCCTAATTCACTCACCTACCATTAAATTACAGAAATAGAAGGTAAAAGAAGAAATGAAAATAATTTCAATAATAACTACCCTTTTAAGCCCTTACAGTGGGGCAGTGCACCTTCTCATTTACACCTACAATGGCAACATATTAATGTTGAAATTAAACTCATCTGTATTTATTAAACCTACACCATGCATCCCCACCCCTTGCTAAATTAACTGTACTAAACTCAGAAACCCCCAAGACACTAGTGTCACCATATGAACTACACTAGGGATGGAAAAACTATTTTAAGGAAGGAAATACTATACCACCATACTCACCTCCCTCATCATAACACCATTTCCCCAAGGTCTACCTGACCCTCAGAGTTCCTACCAGTCATCTCGGACATCAACCTGCTTCGTAGCAAGTTCAGGCCAAAATGTGACTCCTACCTCAACTACACTTGACGAAACTCTCTAATCCCTCCCTGTCCTTATTTCATTTCCTCCTAACATCCCTCCCTCCCAGTTACCTCTTTCTTACCATTATCCTTTTAATTCCTGCTAACCTATATATCTAGCACCACACTGAACATGTCCCAGGACAAAAGGCTCCGTTCCAAACCTCATTTCTCACTTTATCTCCCAGTCCTCAATAATCTAGATGTAACATAAATACTGACATTTTTCACCTTCATACAATCTGTTACACTTTTCTCGTCAAATTCCACCATTAAATTCCACAACAGTGATAATCCAAAAAAAAAATCTCCATTTTCATTGGAAGATTCCTTGCACACAAGTTGACTGTTTCTGTTACTATAAGCATTATTCCCACTGAATGGAAAATTGCTCTTTTTCCACTCCTGAAAAGTCTACCCCTTCTCTATCTAAACATTTCAGTCCACTACCTATTATCTGCTCAACAGACAAAATCCGTCAGTCAGTTGTACATAGACAAGTACACTCTTGCACAAAGCACTTTATTTCCTTAGTAACTCCTAACGGGAATTTCTCACCAGCTTCACCAACTTTAATATTACCACTGCATTATTTCATGCTATAGACATCATCTTTACAAATATGGACAAAGGCCTTTACACTGGTATCAAGTTTGTTGACCTAAAAAAAGGTGTTTGACTTAGTGAACCACAGTCTACTTACAAGTCCCTTGTTCCACATCTACTGCAAGGTTCAGAAACATTTTATTGACCATGCTTTTTTTTTTCAAATAGGAATTTTATTGATTTTGCAATACACAAATATCACAATCAATTGCAGAGTAGCAATGAACAGTATAACAGAAGAGAGCATCACAGTACTTATTATATACAATATATACAAAAGTGCTGCTGAAGAATAGTAAGAACACTGGGAATAAACTTAATGAGACCTCTAAATGCAATAACTGTCTTCTTCTCTTTTAACTGTTCCCATTAGCGGTCGCCACAGTGGATCATCTGTTTCCATTTCTTCCTGTCCTCTGCATATTGCTCAGTCACACCAACCGCCTGCATGTCCTCTCTCACCACATCCATAAACCTTATCTTAGGCCTTCTTCTTTTCCTCTTACCTGGCAGCTCCATCCTTAGCATCCTTTTCCCAATATACCCATCATCCCTCCTCATCACATGTCCAAACCAACGCAATCTCGCCTCTCTGACTTTGTTTCCGAACCGTCCAACCTGAGCTGACCCTCTAATATACTGATTTCTAATCCTGTCCATCCTTGTCACACCCAGTGCAAATCTTAACATCTTTAACTCTGCCACTTCCAGCTCTGACTCCTGCCATTTTGTCAGTGCCACTGTCTCCAACCCATGCAAAATATCTGGTCTCGCTACCCTCTTGTAGACATTCACCCTTTCACTCTTACTGGCACCTGTCTGTCACAAATCACTCCTGACACTCTTCTCCACCCATTCCACCCTGCCTGTACTCTCTTCTTCACCTCTCTTTCGCACTCACCATTACTCAGAACTGTTGATCCTAAGTATTTAAACTCATCGACCTTCTCCAACTCTACTCCCTGAATCCTCACCATTCCTCTATCCTCTCTCTCATTCACACACACATATTCTGTCTTAGTCCTGCTGACCTTCATTCCTCTCCTCTCTAGAGCATATCTCCATCTCTCCAGGGTCTCCTCAACCTGATCCCTACTTTCACTGCAGATCACAATGTCATCTGCAAACATCATAGTCCATGGAGCCTCCTGTTTGATCTCATCTGTCAACCTGTCCATCATCATTGCAAATAAGAAAGGGCTCAGAGCTGATCCTTGATGTAATCCCACCTCCACCTTAAATGGATCTGTCGCTCTCACTGCAGACTTCACCACTGTCACACTACCCTCATACATATTCTGTACCACTCTTACATACTTCTCTGCCACTCCTGACTTCCTCATACAATACCACAACTCCTCTCTAGGCACCATATCATATGCTTTCTCCAAGTCTACAAAGACACAATGCAACTCCTTCTGACCTTCCCTATATTTCTCCATCAACAGTCTCAGAGCAAACATTGCATCTGTAGTGCTCTTTCCCGGCATGAAAACATACTGCTGATCACTAATCATCACCTCCCTTCTTAACCTAGCTTCCACTACTCTTTCCCTCAACTTCAAGCTGTGACTGATTAGTTTTATTCCTCTGTAGTTACTACAACTCTGCACATCACCCTTATTCTTAAAAATAGGTACCAAAACACTTTTTCTCCACTCCTCAGGCATCCTCTGACTTTCCAAGATTTCATTAAACAATCTGGTTAAGAACTCCACTGCCATTTCTCCTAAGCATGTCCATGCTTCCACTGATATGTCATCTGGACCAACAGCCTTTCCGTTCTTCATCCTCTTCATCGCTGTCTGTACTTCCTCCTTGCTAATCAGTTTCACTTCCTGATTCACTATCCCCACATCATCCAACCCTCTCTCTCTCTCATTCTCTTCATTCATCAGCCCCTCAAAGTACTCTTTCCAGCTGATCAACACACTCTTCTCACTTGTGAGTATGTTTCCCTCACTATCACACACTGTATTACCCGCAAATCAAG
This sequence comes from Protopterus annectens, assembly GCF_019279795.1. Classification (NCBI taxonomy): domain Eukaryota; kingdom Metazoa; phylum Chordata; order Ceratodontiformes; family Protopteridae; genus Protopterus; species Protopterus annectens. The sequence goes on from NC_056727.1 coordinate 875,512,388, forward strand.
ACTTATGGAACAGATAGAGAGGAAGATTTAATGCTTATCTTGAGCCACCTTCTATTTGGGGTGAGGGTAAAAAGGGGGAAAGGAAATAATTAAAAAAAGCAGATAAGAGAGGAGCATATAGTGGTGATGTAGTATTTTAGTTTATGAGTACTAGTTGTCAGTCAAGAGTTCAAATATGGTATTCCAGAGTTTCTGGTAATAAGCCTGCTTGTTATTAAGAGTTTTTATGCAGAAATGTATTTAACAGCCAGACATCTAAACCCTCTCCAGGACATCTTAGAACGATTTAGCCAATGCTTGGTAAAATAGAATTTAACTAATAAACAGAGTATTATTAAGATATGTAATCTTACTTTTGGTATTTTAAGATCGGTAACATGTAGTAGTGCCATTTCCCATGAGAGGGTTGATTTATGGTACCCCATCTTATCAAATCTAACCTTGAGAGAGCACCAGATACAGTGGGAGTATCTACAAAACCATACTATATGTAGGATGTCAGCATGGTGGTGTGAACAACAGGGCATGTAGTGGACACATTTGGGTTAAATTTGTTTAAGTGGACTGGAGTAAAGTATAAGTTGTTGGTAATCATAAGACCATCATGCTTTTTTTACTATGAGGATCTACAGTCCTCCTACAATACTCTACAGCAAGGTATCTCACAGGACTTCTTACGCAGACAGTTCTGTACTATGGGGATCTACTCCCTCCCCCCTACAATACAGTAAGGTGTCTCAGAGGGTTTTGTATGTGGATAGTCCTGTACTGTAGGAAAGTATAGTTGACTTGTACACTCAAGTATTTCAGAGGGCTTCATACATGAACATTTATGTTTTCTTTCTTTATAAATAATCTTACATCTGGTCTACATAACCAGAAAAATATTTAATATGCTAATGACATACTTTTTTAAGCTATGCTAACAGACTAACTGTAGTGACCTTACTCTTTCACTCCAGTCTGTAATTAATATTCTGTATTTGGTTCAAAAAACATAAACCGATTGTTAGCACCCATAAAATTATCTCCCTGATTTTGGCACTGCTGAAAAACATACCTTCGCCTTATCTCTACACATTTCTGATTCTTGGAGTATATGTGTTTTGCAGGCTGGCACCTAGGCCTACATTGAAAACTACCTAGCTCAGATCCTGTGTTTCCATAAAGATGCTGTGGCCAGCACCAACAGACTTCTCAGTCTACATAAACCTGCATACAACATCTCTGGTCACTTCATCCCTGAAACAAGAAGTTTTAAATTTAAGAACATGGTTAGTCCTATACTTAGGTAAGAATCACCCTAGTCATTTTAGGTAATTCACAAGGCCATAAACCAAATCTGCCAAGTTATTACCCTTCTAGAGTCTACAGTACACTGTACAGATCAACTTCCTACAGCTAAGCCAGTAATCATACTATTTGTTGCCCTGCTATACAAGCTATTGCATGTTGTTTCTGTCTAAGCTATTTTCCGTTACAATCACGTCAGTCATTAACCTCACTCAAAAATAGTGTGTGTGTCTGCGTGTGTGTGTGTGTGTGTGTGTGTGTGTGTGTGTGTGTGTGTGTGTGTGTGTGTGTGTGTGTGTGTGTGTGTGAAAAAAGCTACTGTAGCAGTAGAAGCCATTTCCTCATGGTGCTGTGATCTTGGAGTTAATAACATTAATGTGGTACAGAGTACAGAAAGAGGACTCTGCCCTCTGTATAAAACAACTGTATCTGTAGTTTAATTTCCTTTAGTGACTGCTGTTTAATTTATTCATTTTCCTTTCTGTGAAATGGCATTCACTTAATTGTCTTTTGAAAGCTATATTGGAATGAATTAGCATCTGTATTTTGCCCAAATAGATAGGGAAATAGACAGGGTAACTGAGCCATGTGGTGCATATCTATCTATTCAGCTGTACATTTGTCAACTGGATAAGTACACTGGCACAAACCTAGTCTTGAAGATGTTATATGAGGGGTAATGCAAGAAAAGTAAAACAAAAAGATTAACTTACCACAAAGCTGACTGTCAACATTGAGCCCACATAATCTAAACTTCACAATACAGAAGGACCAGATCATCAACAAAACATTAAATTGACAACAATGTTTTTTTCAGTCTAGCACCTCTGCACCCCACACAACCTGCTTATTAAGTATACCAACTCTTAGATCATACTACAGTGGCAAAAGAGCCAAACTGCAATCCATGCTATAGTGCGATTTTGCACAATGACCTACGGCTATTATTCACTGTTTGTTCCATCGATGTTCTGTTCAATTGATATTTTCATGTTTCGCTCTTCTGGTCTTGACCTACTGACTACATGTCTTCTTCTTCTTTCGGCTTTTTCCTGGTTAGGGGTCGCCACAGCAGATCACCTGTCCACTCATGATTGGCAGTGGAGTTTTACAGTGTCGAGTTGCCAGCCCGGCGCCCAACCTTCCACAGAAGGCACACACATGCACACACTCACACCTAGGGCCAATTTAGAGTGTCCAATCCACTACAGCATGTCTTTGGGATGTGGGAGGAAACCGGAGCACCCGGAGGAAACCCACATGACCACAGGGAGAACATGCAGACTCTGCACAGAAGGCACCACAGCCAAGAATCGAACCGGAGAACCTCTTGCTGTGAGGCAGCAACGCTAACCGCTGCACCACCATGGCCGCCCTATTGACCACATGTCTATTTTTCTAAAATAGTATCAATGAAAAACACTAGGAATAAAAGCAATATTTTATGTCTGTGTTTATATACCCCCAGATGTACTATTCTTTCATTCAGGACTAGCTTAGTCCTGCATGGAAGTGGTCATTTAGGAGCAGGATGGCAGCACGCCATGCATATTAATGAGGCGTGCTGCCTGAACTCTTAATCTTACATTGAGCATGTAAGAGTGCAGGGGGCATGTCTGAGAGCAGAGCTCTCAGAATATACATGCCCCCACAATGAAGAACAACAGAAAGGGCTAAGAAATGAGCGAGACCACTCATAGGTGTCCGCATATCCCTACCAACATTCCCCCTCATGTACAACAGCAACTAATCACAAATAAAATGAACAAACCTTTTTTTTATTTTTAAATCCAATTAAAGCTAACCGTAGGTGTGCGGGTGTACCCATCACTTAGCTACGGTTAATGCAGCTTAAATGGCCGAAGAGGATAACAAGGAAGTTATATGCAAACAAAACAACATAGCAATAGTGACATCAAATGACATCAAATACAGAAGGAATCACCACGAATAAAAACCTCCGCTTGTAGCATAAAAACGTCTTTTATTGCAGAATGGAATGAGCGCTTTCGCATAGAAAAAACTATGCTTCTTCAGATTCTATTACATACAAAAAGAACACTTTTTTATATATAAAATTTGGCGGGCCAATCAAGCAATCCACTAATCAATTAAACAATAAATTACTTAATTAAACAATCACTCAAATAACAGCTTAAAGTGCTCCTAGTGTTCTGAAATATAGAATACTAGCGTTCTTAATACAATGTGTAGCTTGAGACACAAAACATTGTGTAACTGAAACATAAAACAATGCAGTCAATTGAAATAACAGAAATAACTTATTTTGTCCTAAGCCACGCAAAAAACATCAGTTATACTTCTGTAACAAAGACATTCTGTGTGCAGGCATACTTTGTATAAAGGACGTGTATATATTAAACATTATTCAAAAACTCATGAGCGAAGCTTATCATGAAAAAACAAAATTTATAAATTCTGACGTTGCTCTACTAAGATAAAATTAAAATTGCTAATAAAGACCTATGTCTAAATTATTTATTTTAACTAATAATTATGGAAATACTATTAATCAATCAACCTAGACATTGTAGCTAATTACTATAACAAAATTTCATTCACGTATCCCATACGTATATAAACATACAAAGTGCGATAAAAAGTGCGATAAAAATCACTGCAAACACCCTCAACCAAATTATTAGAAAAGGGTGAGTCTGTTGGAATATGGTATAAGCTAAAAAAGAGAGAGCCAAGAAATACCGTATAGGCATTTTTTTAGTATAATCTCTCTATTAAAAAGATACTAATGTAAACTGATGTAGTAGTCAGTAAATGCCTGATAAAACCCCAATATAACATAGGGAACCAGCAATGCTGTTAGAATTCATCATCACCACTAACAAAAGTTGGCACTTAATAAAAAGTTAACAGATTATGTAAGCCTATAAAACCGAGAACAGACTAACTAACTACAAAAGTAAATAAGTAAACTGATGGATGAAACTTAAACCTATTGTTTTAAAGTAACTCAATAAAAAACATAATAAAAAGCATAATCAGCTATAAAGCTGCTGTCAATACACAGCCTCAATATTACTAATTGTAATGTAGCTAGATGCAAAATGTCCAAATATGAAAAAATGTATGTAAAATATATATATATAAATATATATTTTTAATATTCTTATATATTTTTATAATTTTTAATATGTGTATCAATAATATTATTAAGTGGATACACAGATGGTACAATTACGATGTATATGAATATTTACAATTTATTAAACCAAGTGTGTGTGGCTAAAAAAGCTTATCACTGTATAAAACATTAAAAGACGTGTATTGCAAAAAAAATGTGTGTTTCAAAGAATGAAGCAAAACCTATTAAAACCACAACAAAGCACACTCATATATATATATATATATATATATATATATATATAAATAAATAATCAATCAATAATATTTAAAAAATGTAAACTTGAAGAATCACAGAGGTCTGTTGTTCAATATGGGTTTGATGGAAATGAATTGATTAATGCCTGGGCTGACATGTGCTTTTAGCAAAAGTATCCATCTGAGTTCAACACATGCTAAATGATTAATGTTGTCTCCTACCCTAGCATTATCACTAACAGTTTGTAAGACTTTAAAAGTAAAGAAGTGTGAACTAAACTCATTTATGTGTTTTGCTAGTGCATTCTGTTCATTTCTCTTTCTAATGTCATAGAGATGATTGTATACTCTATCTCTTAGTCTCCTCTTAGTGAGACCTACATAGAATGCAAGACAGCACTCACAAGTAGCAAGATACACAAGATTGGTACTTTCACAATTGTGGTGACTATTCGGTTTAAAAGTGTATAAACCCTCAGGATGTTCAAAAACTTGTTTCTTCGAAACATAGCAATAGTGTAGTGGACGGAGCATTCGCCATATGAGCAGGCATTCCCGGTTAGAGTCCCACTGCAGCACATTCCATTTTCCATGGCAAAGCACGTTATGACCAATATTTTTGTTGCATAACCCGCTAAATAACATATATTTGTGAAGTGGAGTACTGCATTAAATGCACATGTGAGGTGTCAGTGTCATAATGAATGAAGCACTAATAAGCAAGTTTAAGCACCAGTAAGCAGTAGTAAGCATATGTAAGCACTAGTAAGTGTGTTTAAGCCTGTTTGCATGGGAGTAAGCAGTGAGCACACAGGTTAAGCAATTTAGAAGCTATCACCCCATTATGTGTGTAATAATTGCCAGCTCATGTATATTATGGATAGGTATGGCTAAATATTCCTCTTATGTCCTCCACAGCTGCAATCAAGTGGGCCATGAACCAGGAGGCCCATGGAAGTTGGCTCAGGAGGTTGCAATGCAAGGCAGGTCAGTAATACTCTTGCATGTACTGTCATAGGAAATAAATCTAAAAGAATAAGTAAATTAATTGCCTGTATAAAACCTGTTTTGATTAAGGCAAGTACTGCATGCACCGGAGAATATGGCAGAAACAGACTCATATAGTATGTATGTAAATAAAAGCATAATAGCCTGACAATAAAGCTCTAACTGCTGGACTGCATGTGTATACTCTGGTATCATATGGTAATGTAGATTTGCATTCACATAATAGTACTGTTGTATTAAGCACTGTTACCCATACAGTGCACCATAAATAGAATGTGTAATGTCTGTACATGACTGGTGTAAACTCTAGAGGCCATTTAGTACACCTGAGAAACACATAGAAAACAGGGAAAAGGCAGACAACAAAACCCAAATAGCACATGCAACTGAGATGTAAACTGTTGTATTTTTAGCACACACAGCCATGGTTCGAAACCTGCCAGTGGTAGTAGTCTGCATATAGAATCATACCCCACAACTGTACAGATACATCCAGAATGTCCAGTAAAGTGGCCCATATCTATTGCTTGTTAACCTGTCCCCCTGGGAAATCAGTGGGATGATCCCAGATGTATAGGCAACAAACAGGAAATGCAAGTGATTGACACACATCTATGAGAACAAAGTTGGCACACTAGGTACATCCCAAAACCTTATGAGATTAAAAAGCCACCTATGTCCCATTTACAGCCCCATCTTGTCAAGCTGTGGCCAGAGTGTGTACAGTAACATAGTGAGATGTATGTGCATAATAGTAATGTGGAATCTTGTACTGTGTGTGGTAACATTCAGGTAGTGCTAACAAACATTTTCCCACAGGTCTTTCAGATACCAACACTGTGCCCAGAATTACAAGAATGATACCCTGTACTGGTACTGGTACTGTTTACGTTGGTATTGTATGGCATTGTGACTGATGCAGTTGCTCTGAATAATGAGGTATTACTCATCATTGTCACCCACATTGTCCTACAAAATATAACTGTCTAGGGAATCTATATAAGAGTGTTGTAATACAAAGTCAGAATGCAAAAGCACAGGAGAATTATAAGACAGAAAGCAGATAGAAGATATACAGCAATATCTATATAGCACACACAACTCTGATGGACAGTGTTGAAGTTGTATCAGACACAGCCATGGTCTGAATCCTGGGAGTGGAAGTAGGCTGCATACAGAATCATACCCCACAACTGTACAGATGGGACCAGAATGCCCAGTATATGGGCCCATTTCTGCTGCATGTCCCCCTGTCCCCCTGGTAAGTCTGAGGGATCATCCCAGATGTTTAGCCAGCAAACAGGGAATACAAGTGATTGCCCAACACCTATGTGAACCAATCTGTTACTGTAGCAATTCCTGAAACTGTTAGGAGAGTAATAAGCCAAGTATGTCGTATCTACACCACCATGTTGTCAAGCTGTGACCAGAGTGTGTACAGTAAGAGAGTGAGATGTATGTGCATAATACTAATGTGTAATCCGGTACTGTGTGTGACAACATTCAGGTAGTGCTAACAAACATTGCTCCCACAGGTACGTCGGATACAAACACTGCTCTGAGAAATAAAAAACATTATACCCAGTACTGGTACTGTTTACTCTGGTATTGTAGGGAACTGTGAGTGTTGCAGTTTCTCTGAATAATAAAGTATCACTGATCACTGTCACCCACACTGTGCTACATAATATAACTGTGTAGGAAAGCATGTATATGTGTGTGTCAAGTCACTAAAGGTTGAAGAGGGCAATATTCTAGATATGTCCCGATACACCTGCATGTGGTCAACACATGGCCAGAGTGTGTGCAGAAAGAGTTGGATAGCTATGTGCACAACATCAACCCAGAATCTGGGAGTATGTGTAGAAACAGTCAGTTAGTGTTAACATACATTCCCTCCACAGGTATACCAGATAAGAGGTGTATACTGCAGGTAAAACCAGTTCATGTATAACAATGACTACAGCCATATCACTGTCCAAACTAAGGCTATAGGGTAGTGTAGTAAGACATGTGAGGTACAGATAACAGAACTGACTAGGAAAGTAATGTGGACAACAGGAATATACTAGTTGTTAATTGACATCTTTTCAACCCCCACCATATCTCCATCAATAAACAACATACCCATCCCAACCAGTATGTAATGACTCCAGTGTTCTAATAATGCCATATTGTTTGATAAATATTTTAATTGTTCCCATGCATGTGTTATATTGAATTATTCCAACATTGGTGGCATGGTGCCATCAATGTACCTGCATGCTGTTCGTAATGCCACTGTGGTCCCATATATGCATGTGTTCTGTTGCTATGCAACTGTAACGTATCTGGTGTCTGGGTTAATGAGAATATCTACGCATGCTGTTATACCTAATCCTGGAATGTGTTGACTATTACTAACCCACATATGATGATAAACTCTAAACATTATAGCACGTTTGGGAAGGCCGGTCCCAGCGGACCCACCTGTCCCACCTCAGCTGGCCGTGGCACCGGGCACCAGCACGTCGGGCCCAACCCG